>NC_141547.1:27777500-27822500 GCF_021556685.1 Rattus norvegicus
TAAAGACTTTTCCTATATGCTCAGGTGTGTGCCTTAATTGCACACAATGGTCTTCCTCATAGGCTCCCAGAACACAAGAGAAGACAGAAACACATTGAGAGCCATCATACATTAGCTACTGAGTGCTATTGGAAAACTGTGTAAGAGTTCATCAGGAACCGCATGCCTATTAGCTGTTTCCTCCAATCTTAAAGCTTTTACATCTTATTGATTAAAACCACACAGGTCTATTTTAAGGAAAAAGAAAGTATAACACAATAATTCTGTGTATGGTTGTACATTCCTTTAGTCTTAGAACTCAGAAGTATGGGAGAAAGATAGAGAGTTCAAGTCCAACTTTGGCTTTTGTAGACACAAAAAAGAAAAAGAAGAAACTGAAAAGTAATATATAGAGTACAACACATGATTTTTAAAAAATATTTTGTTATGACTAACATCATGTCTCATATGCATTCCTCCTGTTTCACATAGTTAGAACATGAATAACAATATGCTTTAGAATGCCTCTTCTGTATGTAATGATTTAATATTTTTCTGTTTATTAAGATATATAGATTTTATTTAAAATTATCTACTATATAAGATTATACAGGTTTAACAAATTTTCATTAGTGACCTTACCTATGCTTTATGTGTTAGTTGTTTCTGATATTCAGTGATTATTAAAAGATTTGTTTTTAAGCCAGACAGTGGTGGCACATACCTTTAATGCCAGCAGTTGCGAGACAGAGGCAGCCAGATCTTTGAGTTTGAGGCCTGCCTGGTTCCTGGTTCTAAACAGCTATTTCCAAAATAGCTAGGAATACACAAAGAAAGTCTGTCTCTGAAGAAGTAGAGAGAAAGAAAGAAAGAAAGGAAGAAAGAAAGAAGAAAGAAAAGAAGGAAGGAAGATATAGAGAGAAAAAAGAAATTTGATTCTCTTATTTTTATTTTCATTTTCTAATCATAGAGTTTATTCTAGCCAGGTGGCATGCATGTTTAATCACTTGGGAGGCAGAAGCAGGCAGATATCTATTAGCTTGAGGCCAGCCTCACCTACAAGGTGAGTTCCAGGACAGCCAGGGATATTGCACAGAGAAACATGGTCTAGAAAGGAAGGAAGGAAGGAAGGAAGAAAGAAAGAAAGAAAGGAAGGAAGGGAGAAATAAATGGAGAAAGAAAGGAAGAAAGAACAAAAGAAGGAAAGAAAGGAAGAAACAAAAAAAATAAGAATTTATTCTAAGACAGAAAATCAGTATTCATTGACCATATAAAACAATAGTAAAATGTGAGTATCCAGTTTCATATAACTGAAATTATCAAAATTATAGTCTAATAATCTGAATCAGCCTATATAATGTTTATTTAATCATCAGTTTTATAATAGAAAATAGTACAGAATTTAAATCAACTTCTTTAACTGAAACAAATCTGAAAATAGAAAAAATCTATTTAAAAAACTGATTCTTTTAAAGACTAATAATTCTTAAGAGGAATAGCTATAGTTGTATTTTGTATTTGTGCACAAGTATGTGTGTGTGTGTGTGTGCATAGACAGATGAGAAATATATAAAGAGAAAAAAGAAATTTGATTCTCTTATTTTTTTCATTTTCTAATCATAGAATTTATTCTAGACAGATGAGACATATGTATGTATGTAAAACTATAGAACAAGAGAGGAGGAGAGAGGGCAGAGGAGGATGAGCAGGAAGAGGACAGATGCTTGTTTGTGGGGTATGTGAAGGTTGACCACCAAATACACAGAGAAGGAGACCCAGGAAAGAATTGCAGTCTGAGTCCAATGGAACTCTGTTGGAGGAATCCCTTTTCTATGGAACATAAGTCTTTAAAGTCCTTTAACTAGATGTGTGAGGCTCATTCACACTTTGGAGAGAACTATACTTTCTCAGAGTTAATTTAAATATGTATCTTACACAAAAATTTCATTGAAAAAATATCCAGAGTGTAATATTTGCTACCATGGCCTAACCAGCTGGCAAATAAAACCAGCACACAGACTAATTTTGATTATAGACAACTGTTAGTTATGGACATGGCTATTTGAGGTTTATATGTGTACTAGAGTATCAGAAAACTTTCTTTCTAAGAGACATGGTCCTAGAAGGGAAGGGCACAGGTTGACACTTTCACCACACAGCTAGCACTGGTGAACAGGATCCATGGCTGATCTGAAAGGAAAACAAAACAAAACAAAACAAAACAAAACAAAACAACTCAACAAAGCAAAATGCTGGGAGCTTACTGGGGCTGGGTTCTGTGGAAGGTAGCTGATGAAAGAAACAAAGTGTCCTGGTGTTGCAGCAAAACTCTGTTTCACAAGACTAAAGGTTGTTTAGTATCAATAATATTTACTCTCTTTGAGTCTTAGTTATACTGGGGCCAGAAGCCAATGACTTCTGAAAATTTATGTCTTTTGCTTATCAGTGTGGGTGGGTGGATGGGGGTGCAGGTGGGGGAGTGGATAAAGGATTTATTGCTAGGCTCCCTTTTCTGGCTAGGCAGCCAGAATCCCTTCATTGGCCTAGCTAGTTAACTCTTTCTGCACCAGAGAGGAAGGGAAGGGAAATAATTAAGATCCTTTACATAGGCAAATTTGCACAGACAGATCCATTCTTGCACCCACACTCTGGCTGGGTCCTAGCATCTGTCTTCAATCAACTCCACAAGTATGCATGCGTTACGTATACAAATAGCTACATACACAGCTATAAACAGACATCATATAAACACGGTTGGATGGATGGAAGAATGGATAGTTGGTTCAATGTATGAGGCAGAGCTCTCTAAGCCACCACACCACACCACACCATCTTTATTCTTACATTGGCCCTTTTATAGACAAAAGTTATTAGAAAATAACTTCATAGATAAAATGTTAAACAAAGTAGGAGTTACAAAAGGATTGGTTCTACGTTTGAAGCAATGTTTAATTCCATGTGCTAGTTACATGTTCAACGCAACATTTTCATATGGTTTTACCTTATCATGGTGTACACCTGTGCCTTCATCCTTGTACCTAAATGTTTTCCTCTGAACACAAATTCCTCCCAAGTCTATTTTTCTTTGTAGTGTAATTATGAAAGCCCATTGTATTCCTTATTAGGCAGTCTTAATTTCCTAATAAGAAGAGTGGGCACATTTTATTCTTGATTCTAATTTCATTACATATTTCTGACAGAGAAACTAAAACCATATTGTACCAGGCTCTTCCTGGTTGTCCACTTGACTGTACCTGTAATGAACAACAATCCAGAATAGGAAGGCTCACCTTCGATCCTGATCTTGAGGCTGGGAGATACAAGTTTCTGACCTGGATCTTGGCATGGAGATCTTGAGGCAAAGTGGCTATGAATTCCAGGAGCTTAAGGCAAGGTGATGTCTGAGTTAAAGTTCACCTGGGACACACCTTCTGCTGGAGATTTATATAAGGACATTGGAAGAAGGAAGGGTCTCTCTTTTTTGCCTGCCTGCCTGCCTCATGGGGTGGAGCCAGGGCTAGATCCTTGGACTTCCATTCATAGCTGCTGCTGATCATTGTTGGGGAGTTGGACTACAGACTCTAAGTCATCAACCAATTCTCTTACTATACAGAGACTCCCCATAAGTTCTGTGACTCTAGAGAACCCTGACTAAGACACATATCTTAAAACATTTTTCCGCGAAGATCAAATCAGGAATATTATAAAATTGTTAATTCATCTAAACAGCATGGATGGAGGAAAGTTCACAGTTATGTTGATCTGCAGGAAATCTATCCAATAGGTTTGGGTAATACCCAGGGATTATAATATTAACTTAATAATGACAGGAAAGGATATCAGTTGTAAGGAGAAATCCCGAGTTGACGTCTCTTTGGGACCTTGACTCTCAGTGCTCACCTATCTTAGTCCATGCAAAAAGATGGGCCACCTCCAAGAAGGTCACCTGCTAGCCTTAGCCTCTCCTAGATGGCTCCTGACAACAAAACCACACCAAACAAAACAGAACAGTGCAAAACCCCAACTCTTAAATTCTCAGTAGAAACCCGAGGTATCATTTCATGCTTACAGAAAACATTTTCTCATGAGGCATATTTTATTGAAGACTATTACAATATTTGAAAATCAAGTTAGATAATACTTTTAAGAAAAAGGCATGTTTATTTCAAATATAGGCCATCATCCAGATGTTGTTAATTAAGAAATTGCTTGATGGGAATAAATTTCTGGAACTTTCTTTGCTAACAACATTAAGAAACATGTTTCATATGATTGCATGAAATTTGAGAATCCATTCACTCTACATATTTATCACAATTAGTTTATGTGTTTTTGTATTTTGCCTGAATATATGTCTGTATACAAACCACATGCATTAGGGGTTGGGGATTTGGCTCAGTGGTAGAGCGCTTGCCTAGAAGCACAAGGTCCTGGGTTCAGTCCCCAGCTCCGAAAAAAAAAAAAACAAAAACAAAAACAACAAGAAAAACAAACCACATGCATCGTGGTGCTTAGTGAGGCCTTATGTGAACATGGGATCCCTCAGGTACTGAGGGTTTTAAACAGATAGTGCTAGGAGTCAAACCCAGGCTCTATGGAAGAGCAGGCAGTGATCCTAATGGATGAGTCATCTGTCCTTTTGGTTGACTAAATTTTTGACTAGCTTTTTGAGAATAAATTCTGTTTTATTTTGTGAATACCATTCAACTACAGAATCTTCAAGAGAGTGGCTAGATGAATACATGCAAACCTTAACTGATGTCTCTTTTACGTTCATGCACATGCCAACGAGTTTGAGTAAATAGATTTTATCCTGCTTTTGCTAATTCCTGGGATGTAATTCTCATGGTAGTATCCTGTCTGTAGTCTTTGCCAGGTGTTTGTGTTTCAAACACAGTAACAGAAATACTGGAAGTTGGTGAGTGTGGGGGAAAAAAGAAATGCATGCAATTTATGAATATTTGCTTAGAGTTTTACCTGTATATATAAGAACATGTCTTAATTTAGAGGGAAAGGGGTTACCTATGGGGAGTAAAATATTTTATACTCTTCTCATTTGGTTATCAGAAATGCTGGTTTACTAGATCCTCAATAAATTTCCTTCAAGTGAAGTACAATGCAGACATTAATGTTTATAGGAAATAAGTCACTAATACCATGAGGGAAGAACGTCATCAGCAATGGGCTTATTGGTCTCCAGATCTTGAGGGTGTCATGATCCAAGGTTGATTAGAACTTTTCCAGCCCTGTCATGGGCTACAACATCAGAGGTAGCACAAATTTTATCTGTGAGTGGTCCTAAAACTCAGCATGAATAGTATAAATTGGCCTGTGCCCTCATTACAAATAATGCTGAAGGTAAGTTGTTTGGTAAGAATAAAGATTATAGGCTACCATTATCATAATGGGGCCTGCCCTGCCAATTCTGAAATTTAAAAGTTGCATGGGGCATGTAATAATTCTGCATGTTATTATTTCTTCTTAATAATTTTTGAATTTATTATCTACAACAGCTTCAAAGCAAGAGGAAATGAGCATTTATGTCTTATTCTTTATTTAAAAATTATAAATGTTTTTTCTGACCTTTAAATACTAATGAGGGGAAATCAAATGAGCATAAAATATTTGCTTTAATTGTTTTGTGTTTTGTTGTTTCATTATGAATCCTCTCTTAACAGCTTAATTATTCCCAGTGACATTGTAGGGGAAAATATCAAGTGGGCCACTGAAGAGATGTTGAGAGTTTTAAGACAATTTCTGAAATCAAAGGAAGACCACACAGGTGGAAGACTTCATTACTGCATTAAGCCTTTGGACTGTGTTATTCACAGTTCCCTAAGGTTGCTTCTTACATCACACCATGGGGGAAGACAGTGCCTTCCTCATGGTGGGTATGGTGAGTCTTTTCAAAGTTACTGGTTCAGCTGGAGAAAATATGATTTGGTAAAACACACGACATGTTTAGAGATCAGTTTGTGTGCTGTGCATTGTCAATAACCTCTTTAGTAGTAGGAAATCACAGAAGTTCTATATTTGGACAGTTTATTTATAGAAACAGAAGTTTCTAATAAAATGTCTGATATTTACTCCCTTTAATGGAATTCCTTTTTGTTAAGTAACAGAAATACGTATTTTTCTTCTTTATAAACTGAGGACTACAGGACTATTTCTAGTGTGAAATACTGTACGGTTGGAAGCCCTTGCATTTGACAGAGTTCAGGACTGGGTATATGCTATCCACTGCTTCCTTTTTCATTAGGCTGAGAGTTCCAAAATAAACCATAGCAGAACAACCCTAATACAGTATAATTCGACGAGTCATTTTAGTATAATTGTGTTCTTCTTCTTTGGTAACTGTTGGGCAATAGGTGATGATAACTCTCTCCAAGCAGGATGCTAAATAAATAAAATGATAAAAAGGGGTCTAACAAATTATTATTTATTTATTTATGATTTTACTTAAATATAAATATTTCCCCACTTCCATTATCAGCATCTAACACCTCCCTTGTCCCTCTCTCTAATGTCTCCCTGTTACTTACACTTACTCCTAAAAATGATGACTTCTTATTTTTCATTATTTTTACACATAAGCACATACATATATAAATACAATCTGCTGAGTAATTTTAATATTGCTTGCATGTCTATGCTTTGAAGGCCGACCATTTAGTAAGCATCACTGATAAGGGACTGTAGCATTTACATGTTTCCATGTTTTTTATATTTGTGTGTGTTCTGTATCTGTTTGGGTGTGTGTGTGTACATATGAATGCATGTGCAGTACATCTACGTGAGTGTGGAAGCCAGATATTTGGCATGGAAGCCCCTCCTCTTTTTTTTAGGATTGGTCTCTTAAGTAACTCAGTGCTTGACTAACTGGCCAGTGATCTCTAGGGGTCCACTTGTCTCTGTTATCATCTCCTACAGCACTCTAGTTGCAAAGTTCCCCCAGAGACTTGGCTTTTATGTGGGTGCTAAGTATCTAAATTCAGGTCTGCATGCTTGAAAAGCAAGCACTTTACTGACTGAGCCATCTCCCCATTCAATTTAGTAACAGTAATGAGAGTAATAATGTGAAATGCATACACATTTAAATATATTTTACTAATGATAATGGTAACATTTGATATTAATAATATAGAAAATGTTTTAAATATATGTATACATGCACAGAAATATAGGGACATGTGAATATAATACTTTGCATATATGGACACGTATATCTTTGATCTATCTATCTATATCTATCTATTATCTATCTATTTATCTACCTAAATATAAGCATACATACACATCTATACCCCATACCTCTATATATTATGAAAAAAGTCTTAGGTGGTAGGTGAGATGATTGTTATCATGGTTCTAAGCTTTATGACAACTGAACATGAGCTAGGGTCATTTGTCAAGGGGAAAACTCAATTGAAAAAGTGGTGTTATTCTACTGATTTGGGGTACATTTTCTTGATTAATTATCAATACTGAAGGGGTCAATCTACTGTGAATGGTGCCCCCTCCCTTGGCCAAGTGGCCCTGGTGTGTATAAGGAAACAAGCCAAGGAGTCATTTCATGAATAACACTACTGCATAGCCTCTGCTTGAGTTTTCTCTCCAGGTTCCTATCTTATGTTCTTGTCTGACTTCCTTTCATTATGGACGGCAACAATCAGCTCATATAAACTCTTTCTTCCCCAAGTCTTTGGTCATGGTCTTTATCACAACACATGAGCACAAATTAAGACATTCTCACACATAAGAAATAGACACTGACAACTTAAATAGCTTGTTCAGAAAAACACCATTAAGCAATGATTAGAAATATTGGACTTCTAAAATTTGTGAATTAGATTTAATATTCACTGATTATCACTCAGCTTCTATTTGAGGAAGCAGCAGCTTTTTAAAAGTTTCCTTTTCAACTCTGTCACTTTCAATCGTTCCAACTTCTCAACCATAGCTTTCTTCTCAATTCAAACTCCCAGGGTATTATATAGTTTTTTTTCAATAATACGTATTATATACAAATAAGATTGGAATCTTCATTGTGATGGTTAATGTTATATAACAAATGATGAGGCCATAGTACCCTGCATGCCTAAATATTCTATTTTGTCAATTTTTATATTGAGTTATTTATATCACAGTCACAGCTTCACTTTCCCCTAGTCTTTCCTCCCATCTCCCCTCTCTCCCATTCACCTCTCTTCCCTTTCTCCTCAGAAAAGGGGAGCATTTTCATAGATATCAACCAGCCTTGGCATATTAAGCTGCGATAATACTAGGCACACCTTCTCTTATCGAGGCTAGACAAGGCAGCCCAGTTAGAAGAAAGGGATCCAATGGAAGGCAACAAAGTCAGAGACAGCCCCTGTTCCTGCTTTAGGAGTTCCACAAGAAGTTACAGCTTCAGGTCTTGGTCTGTCCTATGAATGCTTTTTGGTTGGCAGTTCAGTCTCTGTGGGCCCCTACGGGCCCACATAATTTGACTGTGTTGGTTTCCTTGTGGTGTCGTTTACACCTCTGTTTACTTCCATCCTTCTTCCCCGTCTTCCCCCAAGCTTCCCCAAGCACCACTTAATGTTTCTCTCTAGGTCTCTGCATTTGTTTCTGTCAGTTTCTGGGTGAGACCTCCCTCATGACAGGTCTGCTAGGTTTCTCTCTGCAAGAAAAGCAGAATAACGTTCAAAGTATCAAGGGTGGTTTCCCTCTCATGGCATAGCTTTGAAGCTATGTCAAATTTTGGTTGGCTCTTCCCTCAAATTTTGCTCCATATTTTACCCTTTCATATCTTTTAGGCAGGACAACGTGCAGGTAAAATATTTTATCCAGTATTGGTGTCCTAGTCCCTCCACTAGAAGTCTTGCCTGATTACAGAAGACGGCCAGTTCAGGATCAAAGTCCCATTGCTAGGAGTTTTATCCAGCATCAACCTTGTAGATTCCTGGGAATTTCCATTGTCCTAGATTTCTAGCTCTTCCCAGAGATGTGCCCACAATCCAGCTGTCTCTCTCAGTACTCTCTCCCTCTATAGAACTCTGACATGATCTCTCCTGTTCTCAACCACCACCCTCCGCAACACAGTCTGCTCCTATGTCTAATCTATTTCTTCTTCTCAATGAGATTAAAGCATCCTCTCTTAGGCCCTCCTTGTTACTTAGCTTCTTTGAGTCTGTGAAGTCTGGCAATCTTATCATGTACTTTATGATTAATATTCACTTGTAAGTGAGTACATATCATATTTGTCTTCCTGGGTCTGGGCTTCTTCACTCGGGAGAATCATTTCTAGTTCCATCCATTTGTCAGCAAATTTTTGGTGTCATTGTTTTTAATACCTGAGTAGGACCATGATACCTCATTATGTAAATGTACCATGTTCCTTTATTCATTCTTCATTTGAGGGACATCTAGGTTGTTTCCAGTTTCTGGCTATTAAAGATAAAGCTGCTATGAACATAGTTGAACAAATATAATTTTGTTAGGGTATAGCAATTTTTGGCTCTATGCCCAGAAGTATTAAATAGCTGTAACTTGAGGTAGAACTAGTCTTAATTCTGAGAAACCACGAAATTTATTTCCAAGGTCAGTGTACAAGTCTGCAATCCCACCAGCAGTGGAAAAATTTTCTCCTTGTTCCCCATCTTTGCCAGCATGAGCTGTCAGTTGAGTTTGTTATTTCAGATATTCTGATTGCTGTAAGAAAGAATCTCAGAGCCATTTTGATTTGCACTTCCCAAATGACTAAGAATGTTGAACATTTCTTTAAGTTCTTCTCAGCATCTAGATCTTCCTCTATTGAGAACTCTCTGTTTAAATCAGTACCCTATTTTTTTATTTTTGGGGGGGGGTTCCTTTTTTTTTTATTAACTTGAGTATTTCTTATATACATTTCGAGTGTTATTCCCTTTCCCGATATCCGGGCAAACATCCCCCTCCCCCCTCCCCTTCCTTATGGGTGTTCCCCCTCCCAACCCTCCCCCCATTGCCGCCCTCCCCCCAACAGTCTAGTTCACTGGGGGTTCAGTCTTAGCAGGACCCAGGGCTTCCCCTTCCACTGGTGCTCTTACTAGGATATTCATTGCTACCTATGAGGTCAGAGTCCAGGGTCAGTCCATGTATAGTCTTTGGGTAGTGGCTTAGTCCCTGGAAGCTCTGGTTGCTTGGCATTGTTGTACATATGGGGTCTCGAGCCCCTTCAAGCTCTTCCAGTTCTTTCTCTGATTCCTTCAACGGGGGTCCTATTCTCAGTTCAGTGGTTTGCTGCTGGCATTCGCCTCTGTGTTTGCTGTATTCTGGCTGTGTCTCTCAGGAGCGATCTACATCCGGCTCCTGTCGGTCTGCACTTCTTTGCTTCATCCATCTTGTCTAATTGGGTGGCTGTATATGTATGGGCCACATGTGGGGCAGGCTCTGAATGGTTATTTGGTTTATTTTGGGGCCTAGATTCTTGAGTTCTTTAGATATTTGGGATGGCAGCCCAGTGTCAGATACAGTGTTGGTGCAAATCTTCCCATTTGTTATGTTGCCTTTTTGTCCTGCTAAAGATATCCTTTGTCTTACAGAAAATTTCAGTTGCATGAGGTCCCATTAACTAATTGTTGTTTTTTAATGCCTGAAATGTTGATGTTCTGTTCAGGAAGTTGTTTTCTGTGCTAATATATTCAAGGACATTCTCTGCTTTCTCTTCTATCAGATTTCCTGTACATGGTTTTGTTTAAGTCTTTAACTCACGTGGACTTGTTTTGTGCACGGTGAAAGATATGGATGCATTTATATTCTTCTACATGCACAACTCCGATTAGGCCAGCAATATTTGTTGATGATGCTTTCTTATTGTCTATTGTATAGCTTTAGCTCCCTTATCAAATATCAAGTATCCATCAGTACGCTCATTTACCTCTCGGTCATTGATTCGATTCCATTGATCATCCTGTCTTTTTATGCCGGTAGCATACGTTTTTATTACTATTGCTCTGTAGTGCAGCTTGAAATCAGGGATAGTAGTGCCTCCAGAAGCTCTTGATTATACAAGATTGTTTTAGCTATCCTGGGTTTTTTTTTGTTTTTCCATATAAATTTAAATACTGTTCTTTTAAGATTTATAAAGAATTATCAGTGGTGTATGGTTCCCTGAGCTCCATTGTCTAGCTATGTGCTTTGTCTTTGGTCTGGAAGAACATCCTTCTCTCAATGAGAACCTTTGGTGGCCCCCAAATTAACCAGTTTGGAAATGTAGCAGACCAATCCCATCCTACTCAGATCTTCTAACCATCCCTGTTGGTCTGCCTGGGACCCAGACTGAAGAATGGGGTCTGCCACCAGTGTTCTGTACCCTGACCTCTATTGTCTGGTTCGTGGCTCCCCCACTTCTCAAAAATTATTGCTGGCATCAGTATCATCCAGCCAACACCAGGAAAAAAAAACAGATGTCAAAGGACAGCATAAGAGTACAATCATCAAGACACAGGGCAATATGACACTGCCAGAGCCTGACTATCCTACTACTACAAATCCTGCATATTTTAATGAAACTGAGGGAAAATAAGATCTTAAATCCAATTTTATAAAGATGATAGAGGTCTTATGGGACCTTTAAGGAAACACAGAACAATACATTCAAACAGGTAGAGAAATTAAAAGATGGAGCAAATAAAAATAAAGAAATACAGAAAAATACCAACAAACTAGTGAAGGATATGAATAAAACCATCCAAGACAAGAAATGGGAAATAAAAGCAATAGTGAAAACATAATCTGAGACAATCCTAAAGGTGGAAAACCTAGGAAAGAGAACAGGGACTATAGACTTGGGCAACACCAAAAGAATATAGGCAATGGAAGGGAGAATTTCAGGTAGAAAAGATATCATAGAAGAAATAAATGTATCAGTCAAATGAAATACACAATCTAAAAAGTTCACAACACAAAACATCCAGGAAATTTGGGACACTGTGAAAAGACCAAATGTAAAAATGAAAGGAATAGAAGAAGAAAAAGATTCCCAGATCAAAGGCAAAGAAAACATGTTTAACAAAATCTAGAAGAAAATTTCCATAACCTAAAGAAAGAGATGCCTAGAAGGTACAAGAAACTTACAGAACACCACACAGATTGGACTAGAAAAATTCTCCTTCCACATAGTAGTCAACACCTAATGTACAGACCAGAAAAAGAATTTTAAAAGCAGCAAGGGAAAAGGCCAAGTAACATTTAAAGGCAGACCTATCAGGATTACATGCAATTTCTCATCTGAGACTCTAAAAGCAAACAGCAGAAAGCCTACATATTGACAGAAACTAAACAAACTCTCTACTCAAATATCATTGGGTGATAAAGAAAGAAATTAAAGATGTTCTAAAATTCAATGAAAATGAGGGCATTATATACCCAAATTTATAGGGTATTGTGAAAGCACTGCTGAGAGAAAAGTTCATAGAGTAAGTGCCCTCATAAAGAACTGGAGATATCTCATACTAATGATTTAAAGTGCACCTGAAATATCTAGAAAGAGGAAGTAAACACACTCCTGAGGAGTAGATGGTAGTAAATAACCATACCAAGGGCTGATACCAACCAAGTAGAAACAAAGAGAACAATATAAAGAATCAAAGAAATCAAGATCTGATTCTTTGAGAAAATCAACAAGACAGTCAATCCTTTAGACAAACTACCTAAAAGGCAGAGAAACAGTACCCAAATTAACAAAATCAGAAAAGGGAGACATAAGACCAGACGCTGAGAAAATTTGAACAATCATTAGGTAGGTATTACTTGAAAAGCCTTGCAAAATTAAATGAATCTAAATGAAACAGATGATTTTCTAGACTGATACCAATTAATAAAGCTATATCAAGATCAGTTAAACTATCTGAATAGCCTTATAACCCCAAAGGAGATAGAAGAATACCATTAAAAGTCTCCCAACCAAAAAAAAAAAAAAAAGCCCTGGGCAAGATGGTTAGATGGTTTTGCATAATGTCAAAACTCAAGCTATTTCACAATATAGAAACAGAAAGCCAGAGCACTGCAAAATCATTTTATGAGTCCACAGTTACCCTGATACCTAAACTACATAAAGACTCAACAAAGAGAATTTCAGATCAATTTATCTTATGTATATTGATGCAAAAAATACTCAATAAAATACATGCAAACCATATTTAAGAACACATCAAAAACCCCATCCACCCTGACAAAGTAGGATTCATTCCAGGAATGGAGGGGAATTTCAACAAATGAAAATTTATTAGTATAATGCAAACAAACTGACTGACAAAAACATGATCACCGCACTAGATATGTAAAAAGCATTTGACAAAATCTAACATTCGTTCATAGCAAAAATCTTAGAGAGAGCAGGTATATAAGGTGCATACCTAAACACAATAAAGGCAATCAATATATAGCAAGTTAATAGCCAACATGAAATTAAATTGACAGAAAGTTACAGCATTTCTACTAAAATTGGGGATAAGTCAAGGCTATCCATTCTCCCCATATCTCTTCAATACAGTACTTAAGGTTCTAGCTACAGGCACAAGACAACTGAAGAAGTTTAAGGGGATATAAATTGAAAAGGAAGAAGTCAAAGTTTCTCTGTTTGTGCATGATATGATACAATATATAAGTGAACCTAAATATTCTACCAGAGAACTCTTACAGCTGATAGTTACCTTCAGCAAAGTGGCTGGATACAAATTTAACTCAAAGTAATAAGTAGCCTTCTGATACCAAAGCAATAAACATGGTTAGAAAGATGTTAGGAGAACAGTACTGTTCAGAGTAGCCACAAATAATATAAACTATCTTGGTGTAACTCTAATGAAGCAAGTGAAAGATCTGTATGACAAGAACTTCATGTCGCTAAAGAAAAAAAATTTATTAGGATATTAGAAGACAGAAAGATCTCTCTTGCTCGTGGATTGGTAGGATTAGCATAGTGAATATGGCCACCTTACCAAAAGACATCTACAGATTCAATGCAATTCTGATAAGAATTCCAACACAATTTTTCACATATCTTGAAAGAACAATTCTCACCTTCATATGGAAAAACAAAAACTAGGATACCTAGAATAATTCTGAACTTCTGGATGCATTATTGTAATATAGAGCAATAGTAATAAAAACTGCATGATATTAGTATAGAAACAGACATGTTGATCAATGGAATAAAGTCAACAAAACATCAAAGAAACCAAGATCTGATTCTTTGAGAAAATCAACAAGATATTCAATCCTTTAGACAAACTACCTAAAAGGTAGAAAATGTGCTCATATCTACACAATGGAATATTACTCCATATATAATATGATAATGTGATATAGATAATAAACCTATCTATAAATAAATATATAATATATTTAATATAATATAAATATATAAATAAATCTATGGACACATGATTTTTGACAATGAAGCCAAAACCATTCAATGGAAAATGGATACCATTTTCAAAAAATGTTGTCAGTCTAACATTGAATGTGTGCATGTAGAAGAATGCAAATAGATCTATGTTTATCACCCTGCACAAACCTCAAGTCCAAATGGATCAAAGACCTCATTGTACAAACAGATACACTTAATATGATAGAAGAGATAGTGGGAAATAGTCTTGAACTCATTGGTATAGGAGACTTCTTGAACAGAAAAACAATGGCTCAGGCACTAAGTTCAAGAATTAATAAATGGGACTTCAAGAAATTGAAAAGCTTCTGTAAGTCAAAGTTCACTGTAATTAGAACAAAATGATAGCCTACAGTTTGAGAATAGATCTTCACTAACCGTACATCTGACTGCGGGTTATTACATTCAATAAGAAATCAAGAAGTTAGACAGCAATAATCCTAATAACCCAATTGAAAAGGGGATATAGAGCTAAACAATTTCTCAACAGAGGAATCTCAAATGACTGAGAAGCACCTAAAGAAATGTTCAACGTCTTTAGTCATCAGGGAAATGCAAATCAAAATGATTGATATTCTACCTTACACCCATTAGAATAGGTAAGCTCAAAATCTAAAAGGTCAGCACATGCTTGCAAGGATATGGAGCAAGGGGAATACTCCTCCACTGTTGGTGCAAATGCAAACTTGTATGACTACTCTGGAAATCAAATTTGGCAGTTTCTCAGAAACATGAGAATAGTCCTACCTCAAGATCCAACTATTCCACTCCTGGTTGTACGCCCAAAAGATATTTTACCACATCCCAAGGACACTTTATACACTCTGTTCACAGAAGCTTTATTTGCAATAGTCAGAAATGGGAAACAACCTAGATGTCTCTTGATTGAAGAATGGATACAGAAAATGTGCTCATATCTACACAATGGAATACTACTCCATATATAATATGATTATAATGTAATTATAATTATGATGTAATTATAGTCTCAAAAAATGAAAAAAAAACCTAAACAAAATTTTCAGTATTACAAAAGAAACTGTTTGCCATCTGAAGGTACAGTCTTCAGATCAGGAGATAATCTTTGACAGCTATATTGCTGACAGGATTTTTGTCCATAGACTGTAAAGTAAAACTATAAAAACAAGCAAAGAGTTGATCACTAGTAACACAAATGACTGAATTATAAAGTGATGTACGGAATTGAATAGGGAGATTGCAAAGAACTACAAATGGCTAAGAAATATTAGTCTTTAAGCTCCTGAACCAATGCTACGTACTTTCTACTACTATAGTTTTCTAAAATATTTTTATATCTAAAAATAAAATGGTCTTAATTTTCTTCATATTATATTCGCTTTTTTATCCTTATAATCAGCAGTTCAAATCTTTACTAAATTGTGGGTCAGAAGCAAATTTACTTTTTAAAATTAAATAGGTACAATGTTTGCTAAGATAGCCTGTTGTGTATGAACTCCAAATGCCTCTACATTCAATTATGCTTTTGATACAGTTTTATTCTGCACATTTTACACATCTTTTATTGAATCTTTTTCTAGGCATTATTCCCAGGTGCTTGCTGTGGGAACTATTCCTAGGCAATTAATTGTTGATACATGGGTATATTTTTAAATATGTACGCAATCAAAATTTATTTGATCCCTACAATGCAAACTTGTTCAGTAATATTAATTCAAGATAACCATCTTGATAAATGTGATCTCTGGAATTTAATACTTTGACTGCTAAGTATCTGAAAAATTCCAATACAAACAATTAGGATATCAGCATGAGATAATGGCTTTGTTAACTGCCAATCATTATGTGTGCTCTCTGGTCTCATGTCAACTTGACATGCAAACTAGAGTTACCTGAAAGGACTGAGCCTGGACAGAGATAATAGTTCCATAAGAGTTGGATATAGGGCATTTTTTTCAAATTGGAGATCGATGGAGGGGGGTTCCATCATTGGGTTGGTGGTCCTAGGTTCTATAGAGAGGTAGGATGAACAAGCCAGTAAGCAACATACATCTATGATCTCTGAATCAGCTCCTGCTAGCAATTCTTTTGAATTCTTGTCCTGATTTTCTTCAAGATCAATGATAACAATGATCAACATAGTAAGTTCATCATACTGTATTCATCAGTGTGAGCCAAATGGACACTTCCCTCCTCAACTGATTGGCCACTCTGTCACAGCAATAGAAACCCTAAGGCATTGTTTGCTACATTTCTTTTCTAAGACAGAAACACTGAAATGGGCTCCACCTTAACCAAAAGTGTCTAATAATTCTCTACAAATTGTCTAAAAAAATCAGATCTAAGCTGTTTGTTTCTTTCCCAAATTGCTTTAATAGCTTCCTAGCTATTTCTCGGTCTTTACTGTTGCTTACTCTATCACACACAGTCTATCCTCAGTACCTCAGCCAGATGGTTCCATAGACTCCTAATGGTTTCTTGTTTAACTTAGACTAAAAGCCAAATCATTTGAAGGTATACAAAACCCTGGAAGATCATATTCCCCTAAGGACCCCCCCTTTTCTCCCTCACTCCTGTTGTAATGGCTCAGCATACACTCTGAAGGGCCAATCCCATCTTACATTGTCTTCTCTCTGAGTTTTTATTCAGCTATGGTGGTGGATGTTTCCTTTGCCTAGTGGCACTGTGCTCTTACTAACTGTGTGTCTTCAATCTTGCAACCTGACTGATGGGGAGGCTGTGGATGACACAAGCTTGCCAAACCCTCCACAATTCTAAATGACTAGAATAACTCTGAATCTGTGAAATATGGTAGTTGGGGGGCAAACACTCCTCTCTTCAATTGCTTCCCTTTCTCTCTTATTGGGGAATTCTGATATGACTTTTTAAGTCAACTATTCCAGATATTTAATATGTTTAATACTTTTTCTAACTAAGAGCAACTCCATAAAAACAACAATGCCAACCAACCAGAGCCTCCTGTGAATAAAGCACTACCAAAAGACTACACATGGACTGACCCAGGGCTCCAACTGCATATGTAGCAGAGAATAGCCTTGTTGGGGCACCAGTGGAAAAGGAAGCCCTTGGTTCTGCCCAGTGCAGGGGAATATGGGGGGGCAAAAAGGGGGATGTATAGGGGGAATACCCATATGGGGAGGGGGAGGGGAGGTAATGGGGGCTTATGGACAGGAAACTGGGAAGGGGAATAACGTTTGAAATGTAAGTAAAGAGATATATCTGATAAAAAATTTTAAAAAAGAGTTAGAAAACTTATCTTGCTGTTTTCTTATGTGACACTAGGGACTTGGACCTGACTGAGAGTGGTTAGGGAGTAGAACAGGGACACAGACAGGCACTGAAAACAGCTGAGATTGAGTGAACTAGACTCTGTAATGGAAAACCCACAGCCTCTGGGAAGATCAGTATACTTATTATATACTTAAGAAATGAGGTAAGGTTATTGCATACAGCTGAAGAATCATGTGAGCTTCTTAGATAAAGAAGGAGACAGGATGTATGATATACAGAAGGATCAAGGAGACATGGTGAGAGAATATCAATAGCTGTCCCTGTAGGGGAATGGTCCTTAAGCTAAAAATATTCTAGGGAGAGAAAGCTGTGGTGGACATTTTTTACAGACATGATGAACATTTGCTGTCAGAAACTCTAGAAAGAAAGTACTTGTCATCTCTCTGAGCTTCAGAGACTTTGCTAGTTTTCCATACATATGACTCAACACGTGACAGTGTTAATAACACACATTCACTCAGAACCTTTAATTGTTAAGGCTCCCTCAATTCTCTACACAAATTCTTTAATGCTCCCACTTGCACAATCTTCTCAAACAGCTACTTTCCTGTATTCCTGATCATCTCTAAACACACACACACACACACACACACACACACACACACACACACACTTCACTTTTCTATCCCTAACAGAATGCAAATGCCTTGAAAGTTAAGATCTTGTTTACTTCATTCACTAATGTATCACACATGCCTAGAAGACTGCCTGGGATGGATTTATTCAATATGTACTCAAGCAATGAAGAGGAAATAAAAGGAACCCTTCTTTAACATCTTTAAGATCGCAGAGTAAAGGATTCCAGTGTTTGTCCACTAAAATCATGTTTGCTGTAAGATTTTGATAGCAAATTTTTACAAGTTTCTGTTTTTACAGTTACTTTTTTGAGTTTATTGTTTCCTACATAGATACTGTATTTGCATAACTTATATGCCCTTCTTTCCTCTTTCCAATTCTTTGCATGACCTCTTCAACTGCTTCTCCAATATATGACCTCTCTCAAAAATTATTCTTGCTGCATAGTCCACACTCTACCCTACCCACACACTTATGCATAAATGGCTGAGTCCACTTAGTGTTGTTAATGAGTATATGTTTACAGCAAGCCACTTGGGACTGGATAACCTATCAGAGGACTGATCTTTGGAGACTATTTTCTCTCTCTTAGCCTCTCACAAGGACCCATCTATTGCTGCAGGCAATGAGTGTTTACAAGTTTAAAGGTCAGTTTTATTTAGCTATGCTACAAATTAACATGGTCTGTTGTTTTCCTTTGACTGTCCTTGTGAAACTCTGCTTGCAAAATATAAAGCTGCTTGAATGATTGCGGTGTTTTTCCTGAAATGCTTTTTATTGTAGGGATGAATTTCTTCAAAGCTTCATTCAATATTTCTTAAACTGATATGATCCTAGTAAGTGTGTGTGTGTGTGTGTGTGTGTGTGTGTGTGTGTGTGTGTGTGTGTGTTTCCATGGGTATCTTTCATTATCAGGTCAGGTTCCTTAATTGCAAGAAACCATCGAGCATTACCATCAAATTTGGTACATTTAATTTTCTAGGATTTTGCTAATTTCATTAATCATTCCCACGAGTTGGCATTAGACATTCAGAATGCCTTATGTTCTTAGTCTCCTCTGATCTTTATCAGTTTCCTGCTTTTTTCTTTTCAGTACATGTTTTATTATTTCTTCTCTTCCATTTCCTTCAGTCAGCTTTTTCTTCTTTGAAATTTCCAACTTTGATTACTAGTCCTCCTATTTCCTGTGTTATTTCTACTGTCCTGGAGTTTGTTTGGTTGTTTTTCTGTTTTCGGTTCTCAGCACCTAAATGAGGATATGCACTGAATTAACTTGTGGTCATTTTCTTTTTTAAAAGGAAACATAGAAGAATTTACCTTAAGACCCAGTTATTCCACTCCTCGGCATATTCCCAAAAGATGCTCTAACACCCAACAAAGACACTTGCTTCACTATGTTCATCATAACTATAATTGTAAGAGCCAGGACCTGGAAATAACCTAAATGTCCCTCAACTGAAGAATGGATAAAGAAAATGTTGTACATCTACATAATGGAATATTATTCAGCTATTAAAAACCAAGACATTATGAATTTTGCACGCAAATGGATAGAAGTTGAAAATATTATCCTAGGTGAGGTAACCTAGGCCCAGAAGGACAAGCATGGTATGTACTTACTTGTAAGTGCATATAAGCCATAGAATACAGGATACTCATGCTAAAATCTACAGACCCAAGAAGCTAAACAAGAAGAAAGGCCCAAATGAGGAAGCTTAAGTCTCACTTAGAAAGGGAAATAAAGTATTCATAAGAGGCAGATGGAGGGAGGGAACTGTGAGTGAGGGGGTATAGAAAAGGGGATGGAGAATTCTTGATCAGGTAGGGCAAATGACAGGATAGATGGGTATATGGTCATGAAAATGAAAGGAAATCTGCAACTGATCAGGGTAGGATGTGGTAGGCATCTCCAAGAGGAGACAGAGACTTGGAAAAAGGGATATACCCAAGAATCAATGGGGGTGACCTTAGCTGTGACCCACTACACTGGGGATTTAGAAACTGAAGAGGACATCTCCTCTAGCCAGACAGGAACCCTACTAGACTGGAGTGATAGAGACACCAACCTAGCCACAAAACTTTCAAACAAAAATTTATCCTATCTATAAAATTGAAGGCTCAGGGTAGGGATCAGAGACTGAAGGAACAAACAAACAATAACCAGCCCAACTTGAGACCCATCTTATGGACAAGCACTAACCCCTAACACTATTTATAATACTGTTATGCTTGCAGACAAGAGCATGTTGTCTTGTTGAAAGAGGGAACACAGAAATCCCTTAAGGAATTAAAGAAAAATACAACCAAACAGGTGCAGGAATTGAACTAATCTATCCAGGATCAAAAAATGGAAATATAAACAACAAAGAAATCACAAAAGAGACAATCTTGGAGATAGAAGATCTAGGAAAGAGATCAAGAGTCATAGATGCAAATATCACCAACAGAATACAAGAGATAGAAGAAAGAATCTCAGGTGCAGAAGGTACCATATAAAACATTGACACAAAAGTCAAAGAAAATGCAAAAGAGCAAAAATCTCCTAACCCAAAACATCCAGGAAATCTAGGACATAATGAGAAGATCAAATCTAAGGATAATAGGTATAGAAGACAGCAAAGATGCCCAACTTAAAGGGCCAGAAAATATCCTCAACAAAATTATAGAAAACTTCCCTAACCTAGGAAAAAATAAGAAATGCCCCTGAACATACAAGAAATATATTGGACTAGAAAAGAAATTATTCCCATCACATAATAATCAAAACACCAAACACTCAAAACAAAGAAAGAATATTAAAAGCAGTAAGGAAAAAAGGTCAAGTAACATATAAAGGCAGACATATTATAATTACACCAAACTTCTCAACAGAGACTATACAAGTCAGAAGATCCCAGGCAGATGCCATACAGACCCTAAGAGAACACAAATGCCAGCCCCGGCTACTATATCCAGTAAAACTCTCTATTAACATAGATGGAGAAACCAAGATATTCAATGACAAAAAACAAATTTACAAAATATCTATCCATAAATCCTGCACCTCAAAAGATAATAGATGGAAAACTCCAACACAAGGATGGAAAGTACACCCTAGAAAAAAGAATAATATTTTTTGAACAAAACCAAAAGAATATAACCACACAAACATAATTTTACATCTAACAACAAAAATAACAGGACAAGAATCACTGGTCCTTAACATCTCTCAACATCAATGGACTCAATTCCTCAATAAAGAGACATAGAATAACAGATTGGATACATAAACTGGACACAGTATTTTTCTGCATATGGGAAAAATACCTCACTGACAAATACAGACACTACATCAGAGTAAAAGACAGGAAAACAATTCTAAGCAAATGGTCCCAAGAAACAACCTGGAGTAGCTACTCTAATATTGAATATAATCAACTTTTAACCTAATGTTATCAAAAGATAAGGAAGGATACTCCATATTCATCAAAAGAAAAATCTACCAAAATGAACTCTCAATTCTGAACGTCTATGCTTTAAGTGCAAGGGCACCCACATTCATAAAATAAACTTTCTAAATCTCAAAGCACACATTGTACCTCACACAATAACAGAGAGCAATTTAAACAACAGAATCTGAGTCATATACTACTACAAAAGCCTATACACAACAAAAGTGCAAAAACTGAATGAAATGGAGAATATTCTAGACAGATACCATGTACCAAAATTAAATCAGGATCAGATAAACCATCTAAACAGTTCCATAATCCCTACAGAAATAGAAGTAGTCAATAAAAGTCTCTCAACAAAACAAACAAACAAACAAAAACAAAACAAAACAAAACAAAACCCAGGACCAGATGGTTCTAGTGTAGAATTCTTTCTGACCTTCAAAAAAGACCTAATGCCAATACTCTTCAAACTATTCCACAAAATAGTAACAGAAGGAACACTACCTAACTCATTCTATGAAGTCACAAATTAAACTTCAACTTAAACCACACAAAGACCCAACAAGGAGAACTTTAGACCAATTTCCCTTATGAATATCAATGTGCAAATACTCAATAAAATTCTAGCAAACCAAATCCAAAATGATCATTCAACATGATCGAGTAGGCTGGGATGCAGGGATGGTTCAATATATGGATATCCATCAATGTAATCCACTATGTAAACAAACTAAAAAAAAAAACCCAAAACAAAACCATATGATCAACTCATTAGATACTGAGAAAACTTTTGACAAAATTCAACACCACTTCATGTTAAAACTATTGGAAAGATCAGGAATTCAAGTCCCATACCTAAACATAGTAAAAGCAATATACAGCAAACCAGTAGCCAACATCAAACTAAATGGAGAGAAACTTGAAGCAATGCCACTAAAATCAGGGACTAAACAAGCCTGCTCACTATCTCCCTACCTATTGAATATAGTACTGGAAATATTAGCCAGAGCAATTAGACAACAAAAGGAAGTCAAAGAGATACAAATCGGAAAGGAAGCAGTCAAAGTATCACTATTTGCAGATGATATGGTAGTATACTTAAGTGTCCCCAAAAATACCACAAAGAACTCTTAGACCTGATAGACAAATTGAGCAAAGGGTCTGGAAATAAAATA
The DNA here is from genome assembly GCF_021556685.1 of Rattus norvegicus. Lineage (NCBI taxonomy): Eukaryota > Metazoa > Chordata > Mammalia > Rodentia > Muridae > Rattus > Rattus norvegicus. Next base: position 27,800,363 of record NC_141547.1, read on the forward strand.
AACTCAAACAAATCAGTAGCCTTCTCTACTCAAAAGATAAACAGCCTGAGAAAGATATTAGGGAAACAAGGACCTTCACACTAATCACAAATAACATAAAATAAATTGGTATGACTATAACCAAGCAGGTGAAAGATATGTATGACAAGAACTTCAAGTATCTGAAGAAAGAAATCTGAAAAGTTCTAAGAAGTTGGAAAGATTTCCACACATTTTATGTACTCACTGATAAGTGAATATTATCCTAAACGTTCAGAATACCCAAGGTACAATTTACAGACCACATGAAGCTCAAGAAGAAGGAAGACTAAATTATGGATGTTTCAGTCCTCCTTAGAAGGGGGGAAATACTCACAGGAGGAAATATGGACAAAATGTGGAACAGAGACTGAAAGATAGGCCATCCAGAGAGTGCACCACCTAGGGATCCATCCCATATACAGTCACCAAACCCAGACACTATTGTGGATGCCAAGAAGTGCTTGCTGACAGGAGCCTGATACAGCTGTCTCCTGAGAGGCTATGCCAGAGCCTAACAAATACAGAGGTGAATGCTCACAGCCAACCATTGGAATTCCTAATGTCAGAGTTAGAGAAAGGACTGAAGGAGATGTAGTGGTTTGCAACCCCGTAAAGAAGAACAATATCAACCAACCAGACACCCCAGAGCTCCCAAAGACTAAACCACCAACAAAAGAGTACACATGGAAGGACAGATGGCTCTAGGCACATATGTAGCAGAGGATGGCTTTGTTGAGCATCAATGTGAAGAGAGGCCCTTGTTCCTGTGAAGGCTCGATGCCCCAGTGTAAGGGAATGCCAAGTTAGGGCAGAGGAAGGTAGTGGGTGTGTGGCTCAGGGAGCACCCTCATAGAAGCAGGGTGAGTGTGGATGACATAGGGAGTTGCAAAGGAGATAACATTTGAAATGTAAATAAAGAAAATAGCCAATAAAAGAAAAAGGAAAAAGAAAATAAAAGAGCATGTCGTCCCCTGAGAGGCTCCAACCAGCACCCAGCAATTGATTCACACACCCACAGCTAGTGGGTAGAAATTGAAAGAATAGAAGGAATGATTATTGGCCCAGAAGGATATAGGAACTCCACAAAAGGTCCAACAGAGTCAAATAACATGAACACTTGGGGCTCTCAGAATCTTATCCACCAATGAAAGATCATAAAAGGACTGGACCTAGGCTTCCAGTTCATCTTTGTGTTCATGTAGGTCCTTAACAACTGGAACAGGGACTGTCCTACACGCTGTTGCCTCTATGTAGGATATGTTCAGCTAGCGGGACTGCATTGTTGGGACTTAGTGGGAGAGGAAGTGCCAACTTTCCAAGAGGCTTGAAGTGCCAAGATGAGGAGGATATACAAGAGGACCTCCAGCTACTCAGAAGAGAAGAGGAGGGAGAGGAAAGAAGGATTATGGGATGGGGTGACCAGGAGTGGGGCAGTAATCAGGATGTAAAGTGAATAAGTAAAATACCAAAACACAATTAAACCAAAAAGCTCAACCAAAACAAAAAAACCATTAAATTAAATTTAAACAAAAATAAGCCCAGGGTTTTGGTTCAAGTACAGCATAAACTGGGTGTGGCAGGTTATAATTTTAATTAATAATCCCCAGATTCAGAAGTTATAAGCAGGAGCAGCAGAAATTTGAGGTTATGTTCCACTACATAGGGAGTTCCAGGCAATTCAAGCATATATGATATAATCTTTTGATGAATAAAAAATTAAGTGAAAATAATATTTCAATGAAATAATACAAAACGAAACAAGAAATACTCTTAACCTCACACATTTAGAAGGACATTTGACTAAATATGTGGGGTCCCTATAGCCCATTTAATGGGACAGCCAATATTGCTTTGTGGAAGCTGGAAAAAAAACAGAGAGAGTATACAGGAATGGGGGCAGGATCCAGTTTTCAATGATATGTCTCTAATGACTATTTTTTTTAAACATTCTCCAGATGCTAATATTCCAGTTGGTTTGTGAATTCACCTCTGGGTCAATCAATTGATGTCACTGCTGTCCCCATGATACATGTGCTGCTGTACAATGTCAAAAGCTAGAGATTGGTCTCTCAGCACAGGAGGCAATTTAAGGACATTTCACATCTAACCATAATAGTACAGAATATGATCACTCTGATAAGTATTTGGAAATTAAAAAAAATGTATGACCTCTTTGTCATCCTTTCCTCATATGGCTGGGGCTCTGACACTATTGTGTACAAGGTTGAACTATGCATGTGCATTTGTGTTTGTGTAAATGCCAGTGTATAAGTGTGTGTGTGTTCTCCCCCCCACATGTGTGTGTGGGGGGTGTGGGTGTGTGTCTATGCATGACCTCCTCCGAAATTATAAATTTACAATAATTTTAATCTAAATGTTTTCAGGGTAAAAACTTCAACAACTCATGCATTCCAAAAATCAAAAAATAGTGACATTGCCTCCAAGGGCTTCTTCTCAACTACATTCCTTCTTTTATTAATGAAATTTTCTCTATAAAAACAATTGGACATATTTGCCTTTTAACACATCTGTTCAGAATTTCATTCATGCTTTCTTTTCTACTTGAGCATTTTTCTTGTCTTCAGACAAGTGTCTTTTCTGGGTTTCTGGATGTGTAACTTCTGAAACGTAAAAGAGAAAATACTTACCTTTGTTATATAAAATTATAGCTATTACATGAAGGAAAAAGGACAAAAGTGGTTAGGTGCCTAGGCAAACAGTTCATATAAGTAACAGTGAAGACCTACTAAAGAGAAAATAAACTCCTAAATATCACAAAGGTAGAAAAACTATATCTTCAAATAAAGCAAATGAACCATTCTTATGTGCTATATATTCCCTCTGACAGTTGAACAGTGTCCTCTAAAGGAACATTCCTTCCGAATTTCTCTGGATGGTAAATGGACCAGGGTTTACCTGCATTCCAATTGTCTTTTGCTGCTGAGAGCGCAACATAACTTACTAGGAAGCCATTGGGATAGTATTGATGTGAGTTTTCTGCTAATTCAATGCTCAATAATGTGCTCCCTCTAATACTGAAATATAAACATGATCAAATGGAGTACTTCATTCTCTGTCCAAAATGCAGTCTCCTTCTCCCATCGCTCCAATGCCTCGCCTTGCTCATACTATGCCTGGCCTCGCTCATGCCATGCCTCACATGGGAATGTGGAGGCGGAAAATTATCATTTAATACCTTCACCCTAGTGAAAAATTCTATCATTACTAAATCATATTCCTCAGGATGCTTCATTGCACCCTGATCATGCCTTCTCCTTTTCAGGCTTTGATATAATTTGCAAGGGGAGAATAGGAAAGAGGAAGGAGGAAGAAGAAGATGAAAAGAAGAAGAAGAAGAAGAAGAAGAAGAAGAAGAAGAAGAAGAAGAAGAAGAAGAAGAAGAAGAAGAAGAAGAAGAAGAAGAAGACACAGAGAGAGAGAGACAGAGAGAGAGAGGGAGGGAGGGAGGGAGAGAGAGAGAGACAGAGAGAGAGAGAGAGAGAGAGAGAGAGAGAGAGAGAATATATTCTATTCTGTATGATCACTATGTTATAAACCCAAATTTAGTCATATAAGAGTTGGAATCTTTGGGTTTAGTTTACAGTTTTGTACAGTGTTTATTATAGTGGTTAATATTAAGTCTTCATCTAGGCCTTCTAACATTCATTTTATTAATCTATGCTTGTATGTGTGTGTGTGTGTGTGTGTGTGTGTGTGTGTGTGTGTGTGTGTGTGTGTGTGTTTGCTTTTAGAGACCTGAGGATGCTTTGCCATAGATTCTACAAATTAGGTGATATTTGACTAATGAATATTGTTCTTCAATTATTAAGTCCCTAACCCTCTTAGTTTCTGCAGTCAGCTAATCCCCTAGTCATAGTTCTCTTTCTACTATGCTTTCTCGGGGCTCCGGTTGTATTTGGTGCTCTAGCCTTAGATTTTCTATCTATCTGCTCTCCATATCTTCCTCCTACTTCACCACCACTTTATTGTATTCTCTGATAACCTTTCCTTATAAATCACATGCACATTGAACATCAAACAAAGGTATGGTTCATATTAGGAGGCTGGGGGCATCTGACACAAAGCGTACAAATAAGTCATTTGGCCTTCTCATTTGTATTTCCTAGAGTTCAGTCTTTAGCGTTTATAATCTGAAGTTTGAATGTTTCAGTTTTGCATTATGAAGACTAGCAAAAACTTTTAAGTCTTGAATTTCACCCACACTCCATTTAGGAATAGTTCTAATACCCAGATGACTCAGAACCTGGCCACTTCAAAGAGCTGTTTTTATCTACACAGACATAATAATCCAAACCTCGAACCACACATAACTGACATTCTTTAGTGTATATAACAGACCACCGTTACTGATTTCCATTTCACTCTGCATTATAGTATGAAATTAGTTGAGATATCTTGGCCATTATCAGAATTCGTCAACTGTTGGAACAAACACATCAGTGAGTATTGGTACATTTAAAATTCATTGAACAAGCTGCAAAATTATTTTTTCCTTTAGGGAATTTAAATATAATATAGATGGACTCTTCTTCCTTAACCAGTAATCAATTTATCAATTGTCCATTTGATATTGACAAAGAATAGATACTTCTAAATGGTCAAACTTAGTAACAATTACTTAAGAGTAGAATGTACATATAGAAAAAAACAGGAAAAGGGGGTTTAAAAACTTTTTTTATAAAATGAATTGAAAAATAGAGATAAATACTAAACATCACACATTGAAAACTTACAAAATTTCTGTCATAGAGTACAAAGTGTTGTTAAACAGATGGCGAGGGATGAGTAGATGGTGCTAATGAAAGAGAAACCTAGCCTATCAAGGTCATCATGATAATATGTGAAGTTCTATAAGAATACACAAAACTACATATTTAATCATAAAGCATGCTTTACATTTTATTACATTAAAAATTCAAAACCTTATTGCTTAGTTTGAAGTCCATGTTTCTGTACGTACAAGTTGTTAATATTTATGAAGGATTTTCCTGCACAGGTTCAAAATGAGTTTCAATAAATTATAACATTTTGAATTTGTTCAGATATTTTATGTAATGTTGATGTGATAGTTTGTATATGCTCTGCCCCGGGAGTGGCGCTATCAGGAGGTGTGGCCTTGTAGGAGTAGGTGTGTCACTAGTTGGCATGGGCTTCAGACCCTAACACTAGCTGCCTGGAAGTCAGTATTCTGCTAGCAGCCTTCAGATGAAGATGTAGAACTCCCAGCTCCTCCTGTGCCATGCCTGCCTGGCCACTGCCATGTTCCCACCTTGATGATACTGGACTGAACGTCTGATCCTGTAAGCCAGTCCCAGTTAAATGTTGTCCTTTATTGGACTTGCCTTGGTCAAGGTGTCTGTTCACAGCAGTAAGACCCTAACTAAGAAAGAAGTTTTTACCAGTTACTAGAGTATTGCTGTCATAGGCCTGACCATCTTTTTGTATAGAAGAATGTGCATTTGGGAAATTTGAATTTGGAAACAGTGGAATGCTTTCTTTAATTGGGGCTTAATGGGACATCCTAGTAGGAATATGGAAGACTTTGTTGCTGAGAGTGATTTGAACTGTGCAGACAGACCTGTCTCAAGAGGTTTTAGTGGAGAAGAATTTAGGTACTTAGCCTGGAGACTATTTTTGTGGAATTTTGGTAAAGAAAATGGCTGGCTTTTGCCCTTTTCTGAAGAATGTACCTCAGGCTAAGGTAAAGAGGTTCATATTAACTGAACTGTAAAAGGAAGTCTCAAAAGGACCCAGCAGAATTTTTTCTCTAGTTAAGTCCCAAGAAGAGAATTTTGAACAAGCATAGCAAGCTTAGAAAGGAAAAATATAAAATATATGGTTTAAATATTAAAGGGGAAACAGGAAGTAGAATGGAGCTGAATCCTAAATTGTAGAAGAGAGCAGATTAAGGGACTAGGACTTTGTGACAAGATCCTACCCAGCTAAATTTAGATCCAGCCATGATGGTACACACTTTTAATCTCTAGAAATAAAGCCAAACAGATCTCTGAGTTTGAGGCCAGCCTGGGACAGAGCAAGTTCTGGGTGAAGTTAAGCTCAAATCCAGGTGTGATGGTACACACCTTTAATCCCAGCATTCATAAAGTAATAGAATGTGTGGGGGAGGGCATGTTCCAGCCCCAGAAACTAGCAGAGCACAGCAGCTTCAGCCATGTGGCTTTGGATTTACAGTGAAAAATAGAAGGGACTACTGGGTCTATTGATTAGTGGTGATAAGAAGAGACCAGGATTAATGAGGTGAAATCTTCTGGGAAGTGTTTTTGAGAGCACAAAAAGCTTTGTTCCAGAGAAAGCCAAGGTTGTACCTCATCCTGCAGCTGTACTTGGTAATGTGTAAGAGTCACCCAGGTGATACTGGTTTTGAAGGCATGAAGGGATCACGAAGAGCAACTGAGGCTTGGCATTGTGAGAGGCCATGGGAGGCCATTGTTGAAGGTACAGCCTCAGTTGTAGTTGACAGCCCAGGACTAAAGGGGTCATATAAAGGATTTGAGTCTTGGCACCGTGAAGAGAGCCTATGAGAGGCTACTGGTGAAGCCTAGTTGTAGCACAAGACCCCAGCACGTTGGAAACGCCAGTACCATGGGGTGGTCACCAAGAACAGCAGTGGCAGTGAAGTGGATCAACAGAATGCTACAGAGGGCAGTGCTAGAGAAGTGAGCCAAGCACTTTTGGAAGAGCCCAGATCATGTGTGGATTTCAGATATTGAAACAAGAAGCTGTAACATTGAAGTTTTCTTGGAAAGCCCAAGATGATACAGATGCCAGAGCCTTAGGATTTTTCCTGAGGAAAGCTGCTAACAGGGAGAGCCCAGAAAAAGAAGTTTGTTGCAGTTAACACAAACGGAAAAGGAGTTGGAGATCTGAAAAGCACTTTGACATCAGACACGAAGGTGCAGTTTGGAGTTTGCCCAGCTGGTTTCCTGTCTTGCTTTGGGGATTACAGTTAAGTGATTGGATGGATCTCAGAAGGGACTTTGAAAACTGTACTTTTAACATTGTTGAAACTGCAGGGAATCTGGAAGTTGAAGTAAATGTACTTTTTGCTATGCTATGGCTAGATATGATCCCCATAGACTCGTGTGTTTGAAAAAGTCAATGGGAGCCAGGGAATAGAATGTGATGGTTTGTATATGCTCGGGACAGGGAGTATCACTTTTAGGAGGTGTTACCTTGTTAGAGTAGGTGTGTCACTGTGGGTGTGGCCTTAAGACCCTCACCCTCATTGCCTGGAAGTCAGTATTCCATTAGCAGCCTTCAGAAGAATATGTAGAACTCTCAGCTCCTCCTGTACCATACCTGCCTGGATGCTGCCGTGTTCCTGCCTTGATGATATTGGGCCGAACCTGTGAACATTTAAGCTAGCCCCAGTTAAATGTCCTTTATAAGACTTGTCTTGGTCAGAGTGTCAGTTAACAGAAGTAAAACCCTAAGACAGTAGATTTCTAAATTTCCCATAATAATCCCATTTAATTTAAAATATTTAAAACTACAATATGCATACAAATGAAATGTGCATTATACCATTAATTCCATATTGTTTAATTTTATCCATTTAATATATTTACTAAAAATTGATAGGATCTCAAGTCAAAATGCTCCACATCCCATAACTCCTCCCCCATTGCCAGTCTCCACAAGGATATCCCCACCCCATCCACCCCACCAGACCTCTAAACTTCCTGGGCCCTCCAGTCTCTTGAGAATTAGGTGAATCTTCTCTGACTGAATCCTGACCTGGGAAAATTCTGCTGTATATGTGTTGGAGGCCTCATATCAGTTGGTGTATGCTGCCTGGTTGGTGATCCAGTGTCTGAGAGTTCTCAGGGATCCAGGTTAATTGAGACTGCTGGTCCTCCTACAGTGTCAATCTCCTCCTCAGTTCCCCCAAGCTTTTCCATTATAGAACCAGAGGGCTCAGCAGCTTCTGTTCATTGGTTGGTTGCACATATCTGCATCTGACTTTTTCAGCTGCTTGTTAGGCCTTTTGGAGGGCAGTCATGATAGGTCCTATTTTGTGAATGTACCATCGCCTCAGTAATGGTGTCAGGTCTTGGGGCCTCCCCTTGAGCTAGATCCCACTTTGGACCTGTTGCTAGACTTTCTTTTCCTCAGGTTCTTCTCCATTTCCATCTGTACAGTTCATTCAGACAGGAAGAATTATGGGTTGGAGCTTTGACTGATGGATAGCAACACTATCCCTCACTTGATGCCGTCTTTCTGCTGGAAGTGGGTTCTCTCTCCCCACTGCAAGCCATTTCATCTAGGGTCTTCCCCTTTGAGTCCTGAGAGTCTCTTACTTCCCAGGTCGATGGTATATTCTAGAGGGTTCTCCCAACCTCCTTCCTCCCGAAGTCACCTGTTTCCATTCGTTCTGCTGGCCCTCAGGGCTTCAGTCCTTTACCCCTACCCAATATCAGATCATGTTTCCTTCTCCTGTCACACCAATTCCCTTTCCCTCACCTGTCCCTCTGTCCCTCCCACCTTGTGGTTGCTTTCTTCTCTCTCCCAAGTGGGACTGAGGGATCCTCACTTGGGCCCTTCAGCTTGTTGATCTTTTTGAGTTCTGTGGACTGTATCTTGGGTATTCTGATTTTTTAAACAATATCCACTTACTAGTGAGAGCATACTGTGCATGCCCTTTTGGGTCTGAGTTACCTCATTCAGGATGAGATTTTCTAGTTCCATCCATTTGCCTGCAAAACTCAGGATGACCACATTCTTAATAGCTGTTTAGTCTTCCATTGTGTTAATAAGCCATTCTTCTGCTGTGAGACATCTGTGTTGTTTCCAGCTTCTGGCTATCACAAGTAACTCCACTATGATCATAGTGGAACATGTGCCCCTGTGGCATGGTGGAGCATCTTTTGGGCATATTCCCAAGAGTGGTATTTCTGGGTATTTAGGTGGGTTTATTTCCAATTTTCTGAGGAACCACCAAATTGTTTCCAAAGTGATTGTACAAGTATGCCTTCCCACCAGCAATGGAGTGGTAGTCCTCTTTCTCCACATCCTTGCCAACCTGAGGTTTTGGTTTTATAACCATTCTGACTGGTGTAAGGTAAAATCTCAGTGTCAATTCGATTTGCATTTCTCTGATCACTAAGGACTTTGAACATTTCTTTAGATGCTTTTCAGCCATTTGAGTTTCCTTTGTTGTGACTGATCAGTTTTGTTCTTTGTGCATGGTGAAAACTGTGTGCCTATTTTCATTTTTCTACATATGTGCATCTAGTTAGACCAGCATCATTTATGGAAGATGCTTTCTGTTTTCCATTGTATGTTTTTGGCTTCTTTGTCAAAGATCAAGTGTGCATAAGTGTGTGCTTTTATTTCTGGGTCTTCAATTCTATAACATTGATCAACCTGTCTGTCTCTATTCTATACCAATACCATGCAGTTTTTGTTGTTGTTTTCATTGTCGTTGTTGTTGTTGAACACTCTTGCTGTGTAGTACAGCTTGAGGTCAGGGATGGTGATTCCCCCAGCCCTTCTTTTATTCTTGAGAATGTTTTCACTATTCTGAGTTTTTGCCTTTTTGGATGAATTTGAGCATTGCTCTTTCCATATCTCTAAAGAATTGTGTTGGGATTTTGATGGGGTTTGCACTGAATCTGTAGATTGCCTTTGGTAGGATACCCATTTTTACTATGGTAATTCTGCCAATTCACGAGTATGGGAGACCTCTCCATTTTCTGAGATCTTTGATTTATTTCTTAAGAGATTTGAAGTTCTTATCTTAAAGATCTTTTATTTGTTTGGTTAGAATTACGCCCAGTTTTGGCTATTGTGATATTGTGAAGGGAGTTGTTTCCCTAATTTCTTTTTCAGCCTCTTTATCATTTGGATAAAGGAAGGCTACTGATTTATTTCAGTTAATTTTATATAAGGTCACTTTGCTGAAGTTGTTTATCATCTGGAGAAGTTCTCTAGTAATTTTTGGGGTCATTTATGTATACTATCATATCATCTGCAAATAGTGATATATTTAATTCTTCTATGTCAATTTGAATCCCCTTGATCTCTCTTTGCTATTTTATTGTTCTGGCTTCAAGTGTGATATTGAATAGTTATGGGGAGAGTGGGCATCCTTGTCTTGTCCCCAATTTTAGTGGGATTACTTCAAATATCTTTCTACTTTATTTGATATTTGCTATTGGTTTGCAGTAATTTGCTTTTATTATGTTTAGGTATGGGCCTTGAATTACTGATCGCTCCAATACTTTTAACATGAAGGTGTATTATATTTTGTCAAATGATTTTTCTGCATCTAAGGAGATGATCATGAGATTTTTTTTCCTTTGAGTTTCTATATATGGTGGCATACGTGAACGCATTTTCATATATTGAATTATCCTTGCATTCCTGGGATGAAGCCTACTTGATTGTGGTGAATGATGGTTTTGATGTTCTTGGATTTGGTTTGCAAGAATTTTATTGAGTATTTTTGCATTGATATTCATCAGCGAGATTTGTCTGAAGTTCTCTTTTTGGTAGGGTCCTTGTGTGATTGAGCTGTCAGAGTAATTGTGACTTCTTAGAATGAATTAGGTAGTGTTCCTTCTAATTATATTTTACACAATAGTTTGACCAATATTGGTATCAGGTCTTCTTTGAAGGTCTGGTAGAATTCTAAAGTAAATCCAACTGGACCTGGGCTTCTTTTTTGGTTGTGAGGATCTTAATGACCTCTTCTATTTCCTTATGGGATAAGGGTCTGTTTAGAAAGTTTACCTGCTCTTGATTTAACTTTGGTATGTGGTATCTGTCTAGAAAACCATCCATTTCATTTAGATTTTCCAGTTTTGTTGAGTATGTGCTTTTGTAATAGGATCTAATGTTTTGTTTTAATTTCCTTTGTTTCCAATATGTCTCCCTTTTAATTTCTGATTTTGTTAATTTGGATACTGCCTCTGGGTCCTTTAGTTATTTTGGCTAGAGTTTTATCTAGCTTGTTGATTCTCTCAAAGAACCAGCTTTCAGTTTTGCTGATTCTTTGTATTGTTCTATTTGTTTCTATTTGGTTGATTTCAGCCCTGAGTTTGACAATATCCTGCCATCTACTCCTCTTGGGTGAGTTTGATTCTTTTTGTTCTAGAGCTCTCAGGTGTTCTCTTAAGTTGCTAGAGTAAGATCTCTCTAGGTTTTTTTTTTTTAACCAGTGCACTTAGTGCTATGAATTTTCCTCATGGCACTGCTTCCTTGTGTCCTGTAAGTTTGCATATGATGTGTCAACATTCAGTAAACTCCAGGAAGTCTTTAATTTCTTTCTTTATTTCTTCTGTGACAATATTATCATTGAGTAGAGAGTTGTTCAGTCTCCACATGCATGTGAGTGTTCTGTTGCTTTTGCTGTTACTGAAGACCAGCTTTAGGCCATGGTGGTCTGATAGGATGCGTGGGACTATTTTAATCTTCTTGTATCAGTTGAGGGTTGTTTTGTGGCCAGTTATGTGGTCGATTTTGGAGAAGGTACCATGAGGTGCTGAAAAGAAAGTACATTCTTTTGTTTTAGGGTGAAATATTCTGTTAATATCTGTTAAATACATTTGGTTCATAACCTCTATTATTTTTACTGTCTCTATTTAGTGTCTGTTTCAATGGCCTGTCAATTGCTAAGAGTGTGGTGTTGAAGTCTTCCACTATTATTTTGTGTGTTTCAATGTGTGTTTTGAGCTTTAGTAAAGTTGCTTTTATGAATGTGGGTGCCCTTGCATTTGGAGCAAAAATGTTCAGAATTGAGATTTTCTTTTTGTGGATTTTCCCTTTGATGAATACAAAATGTAACCCCTCATCATGCTTGGTAACTTTTGGTTGAAAGTTTATTTTATTGGATATTAGAAGAGCAACACCAGCTTGTTTCTTGGGACCATTTGCTTCAAAGACCCTTTTCCAAATTTTTACTCTGAGATAGTGTCTGTCTTTGTGATTGGTGTGCATTTCTTGTATGCAGCAAAATGCTGGATCTTATTTGCATATCCAATCTGTTAGCTTATGTCATTTTATAGGTAAGTTGAGTCCATTAATATTGAGAGATATTGAAGACAAATGACTCTTGATTTTTGTTATATTTGCTTTTTGTAGGTTGCTTTATGTGCTTGTGGTTTACTCTTTTTGGCTTTGTTGTGAATTGCTTAAAATCTTGTCAACGAGGGTACTGAGGGTACTTGGAAAAGAATGGGGGACAAGAGACGTGAGGAAGGATGCCAAGACAAGAGTCTGATCAAGGCAACGATTTTATTTTATTTTTCCAAGGCTGAATTTATACCATAGCAGGGGTAACAGAGGGAAGGGGTAAGTGGGAAACATTTACACAGGCCAAGGACACAGCTCCCTTGTGGTCAGGGAATTGGCTGATGTTAACAGAATTTTAGAATGGTCACAGGTTTGTCATATCTATTAGTTAGCAGGATGTTGGTTTTTCAGGAAGGTTACAGGTCATTACACTGGGCATCTTGATGTCAGATGTATTTCTCAGCAAGGTCACAACTTTATCAAATCATTATTCATCCTGACCAGCAGATTTGTATTAGTTTTCTGCAGCTGGCTGGGAGTTTTCCATGAACCCAGTCATACTTAACTCTAACCATAATATTAACATCAATAATGGAGGATTTCAAGGGCATCACTCCCAACAAAATCATGTCTTTCCTTTGGCAAGTTATCTTCCTTGTATTGGAGTTGTTCTCCTAGGATCTGCTGTAGGGTAGTATTGGTAGATAGATACTTTTTTGAATTTTGTTTTGTCCTGAAATACTTTGGTTTCTCCATCTACATTAATTGAAACTGGGTATAGTAGCCTGGGATGGCATGTGTGTTCTCTTCGAGCCTGTATGTCCTCTGACAAGGCTCTTCTGGCTTTCAGAGTCTCTGTTTAGAAGTCTGGTGTAATTCTGATAGGTCTGCCTTTATATGTTACTTGGCTCCTTTCTTTTGCAGCTTTTAATATTCTTTGTTTGTTCTGTGAGTTTAGTGTTTTGACCATTAAGTGACAAGAGGATTTGATTTTCTGGTCCCATTTGTTTGGTGTTTTGCAGGCTTCTTGTACCATTATGGCCATCTCTTTGTTGAGGTTGAGGAAATTTTCTTCTATGATTTTGTTGAAGACGTTTTCAGGTCCTTTGATTAAAGAATCTTTATTCTTCTCTATTCCAATTATTCTTAGATTTGGTCTTTTCATTGTGTCCTGAAATTCCTGGATGTTTTTGGTTTTTTATGTTTTGAATTTTCTTTGACCATTGTGTCAATCTCTTCTACAGTATCTTCTATATCTAGATTCTCTCTTCTATCTCTTGTATTCTGTTGGTGATGCAGCTATAAATCCTGACCTCTTTCCTAGGTTTTCCATTTTCTGGTTTGCTTCCTTTTATGTTTTTCTTATTGATTCTACTTCCAATTTTATGTCTTGACCTGCTTTATGAAAATCTTTCACCTTTATAATTGTGTTTTCCTGTGTTTCTTTAAGGGATTTCTTTGTTTCCTTTTCAAGGGCTTCTACTATTTACCTGTGTTTTCCTGTATTTCAGTGACTTATTTATATCCTCCTTAGAGGACTCTATTATCTTTATGAGATAGGATTTTAGGTCAGATTCCTGATTTTCAGGTGTGTTGGTATATTCAGGGCTTGCTATGTTGGGAGAACTGGGTTCTGTTGATGCCCACATATATTGGCTTTTGTTGCTACAGTCTTGGGCTTGCCTCTTACCACTTTATTATCCCTAGTGTTTGCTTCTCTGAGTGACTCTGTCTGGAGTCTGCCTCTTTTGTCTCTGGGTTGCAACAGGTCTCTAGGTAGGTCTGTAGCAGACCTCCTGTGGGGCCCTCTGACTGGAGGGTATTCAGAGAGGCAGAGAAGCTGCTGATTTGTTGCCTTGGCTGCAGCAGATCTACTAGGAGGCCTTCAGACTCTTGGGTCTTCAGAGGAGCAGTTACACTGTTGTCCTGTGTGTAGCTGTTCTGGGGGAGGGAGGGTATACTGTGGTTTCTGTTTCCTTGTGTGCAGCAGATCTCCAAGAAAGCTTTCAGTCTTTTGGGTCAGTTGCCCTGCATGCCACAAGAGCCCCTGGGAGGTCTCAGACTGTCTTGTCAATTACCCAGTTGCCTTGTGTACAGAGGAACTCCTGGAATGCCTTCAGGCCATGGTTTCTTGGGTGCAGTGAATCTCCTGGCACGTCTCCAGTTGTGGTGTCAGATGCCCTGGGTGTAGCGAATTTCCTGGGTTTCCCGGGGATGTGGTATCAAATGTTTTGCATGCAGTGGTTTTTCTAGTATTCTTCAGGTTATGATGTCAGATGTTCCGAGCACAGCAGATCCTCTGGTAAGCCTCAGGATATAGCATCTTCTGGGAGGGAAGCAGACTAGCCAGCAGTCTGAGCAGAAAGGACCAGGCAGAAGGGGACTGGTTTTTGGCGGGCGAGAGTTTTGGGGAGATGATGAGTTCCCGAGTCCACTGGCCCCCAGCAGCTGCTGTGGTACTTCGGTGGGGGTGGGGGTAACCAAATGCTGAGTGCAGTGGATGCTAGCTAGTCTGCTCCCTGGAAGAGGCTATATCCTGGGACATACTAGAGGATCTACTGCACTCAGCAGAAAGGCCTATGTAGAAGGGGGAAATCTTTCCTTTTTAAAAGTTAATTTCTCCCACATATTTTGTTACTATGATGGACAACTGATTGATATTTAATATAGTAGGGCTAATTGCAGAGAAAGTATGAGTTTCATTCATATTAAATTAATTATTCTTCAAATTGTGTAAAATATGACAAATATGTTGAAGACATAATTGCATCTGGTGTATGATAAGTTTTAATTATGTCCATGTTAATTTTACTATGAGCATATTGTGTATACCTACTGCATACACAAAGGATACTTCGTAAGTTATGCAGCAACAGGAATTTTTAAGCTGGTAGGAAAGGTTGAGGTGTTTATATATATATATATATATATATATATATATATATATATTAAAGCATGTCTATCATGTTTTAGTCTTTGTGGGAAACAAAACGAAGCAATAAAACAACAACAACAATAAAACAACCAAAACAATTAACCACAAAACAAACAAAGAACTTGGTCGTGATAGAATTTTCTTACCATTAATGTGAAGTTCATGATATTTAGTCTAAGATTTCTTTTTTGAAATTATTGTTATTATTACTATTATTATTATTATTATTATTTCCAGTAAATGACATAGCTGTTTATTAGATGGCATAAATATCAGCATAATAAAAAGGACTGTTTACCCTGAAACCGCACATTGAGCAGAAAGGCCACAACATGATCCCCATGGTAGATCTGTCATAGACAAATCAATAGCAAGGATGTATTAGTACATCAGCAGCACAGTTACCACTGGGGACAAGAATGAGGCAAAGTGTCCTTGCCTCGTTGACCTGAGAGTACTGTTTATGCACAGTACACATTTCATGTGCTGTATTTACATAGCTTAATGGGGTTTTCAAAAAGGTCAAAATCAGCACCAAAGACATTGGAACTGTGAATTACATACAGAGGATTGTTGAATTCTTAATTATACCGTTAAAGAGTTTACACAAAGCGAGTTTCTACCAATGAATTGGTGCCCATTATTTTAAAGCTTGTACAGTCAGTTATACTTCAGACTTCTAAAACAGATTTCTTTGTTCGTGGCCCTTGTCACATAAAAGATTGAACCACCTGAGACATTCTGAGATTTTCTGTTCTGTGCTTGATCCGTTTTTTTTTTCTCTAATCAGCGATTACCAAGAATCATCCAGGTACAAGGTGTACATGATCTCTGAAAAGATTGAAGGCAAATGTTAGTAAAAGATTGAATAAAGGAACTAGCTATTTTAGACTGTTTCCAGACTACTGCATTTATTCTCTCATAAACATCTAAACAAATACTAGAAGAAAGCCCTAGAAATGACTGCAGTTACACCAAATACAAATAGAACTTAGCAATATATTTGGCATATTTCACCCCATTCGATGCATAATTAATATTTGATCTTGAATGTAATTCAAATGAAACTCAACAAACAAGTGACCTGAGAAAATAGCTTTGTGGGTGAGGAGTGCAGGGCTCTACAAACCAGCAAGCCAGCTAGAATACTGTCTTCACGTTTCTCTCCTCTGTTCTCCATTGGTTTCTATTAGGTTACACGTAGTTTTGCATTTTTACATCAATCTATATTTATTTCCTGGAAGGGAAAGTTTTCCTTTCTTAGTCCAAAAATCTAATACTGGGAAATGGAGAGGCCCACAAGTCAGAAGAAAGTAGAATCTGACTGAGTGAGCAATTCCTTTGAAACATTAATGAAATTAAATATTGAGAACCAAAGTTATTTTCAGAACTGTTTTAAGGTTTATAAGTTTTTGCTTAACTGTGCCTACTGTAGGAATAAAATATAGGCTCCATGACTCGTGGAATGATAGTACTTTTATTTAAGGATAAACTAGTAACAAGTGGCAATTATGTGAAAATGATCAAAGAAGGTAAAACATACTGTGTAAATAATCTAATATGGGCTATGACAGAAAAAAGATACAAATGATCAACAAACCGCATTGTATAGACTGAGACACACTAACCGAAGTGCACAGATTTGTATGTAGCTTCCTGTAAAGCATTGTAACCAGGACTCTGGTTCCATGGGGTTCCCGGTGCTGCAGGGAGACTGGGTGCATTGTTAAGTTGGCAGAGAGCAAATTGTGATGTTCTGGTTATTTTTCCAGGCTCCGAGGAATCAGAAGTCTGAATGTCAGAATCTTTTTGTGTGAAAAGGGATTCAACCACTTCCCTGACAAAGGAATCTAAGATTGATGTATCGAAATGGGCAGATGTAAATGAAATATACCATTCCTTATATCAGAGGGAAGAACAATGCTTTATGATAAGGTGAGTTTCAGACATCACCTTTTGTAAGGGAGACAAAATAATGAGCATATGCTATAGATAAAAATATAATTTGTGTGCACAATGCAACATCTTTGTATTTATTTAGAGCATTGTCCATGTGTCGCCACATGGCCCTGCTTAATACAGTAAACTCTAGCCTAGCCTATAATGTTCCTATATATTGATACATATGTAACATATAATATTAAATATCACCATAATATTTGAAGGTACTGAATACTACTCATACTTGTACACTAGTGAGAACATAGGTATGGGTATTAGCTAGGAGAAGGGGGTCCTAGAACACACTCTAAGTCCTGGTCCTATGTCTTTCATTCAGACAAGCTATAGTAAAACTGTGTACAAAGCTTTCATGACCATGACTCACTTTTCACAATGATAGAATGTCATCATTCTGGGACAGAAGAAAGTCTTAACTCACATTCGCGGAATCCTTGTTTTGCCTCAAAGAGGACTTAACGATGAGGAAAGCAAGATGGCTGCCTAATTTTGGTTGCAGAGTCTCTAGCTGATCAAAATGACTGTGTCATTAACATTATTTTTTATTGATTATTTTGTTTATTTACATTTCAAATGCTATCCCTGTTCCCAGTTTTCCCTCCGTTCAGCCTTTAAAAGCTAGGTTCACAACCTAAAATATGACATTCTCAACATTCTTGAGACTTCAGATCGGTTTTTTTCTATTCTGTCAGAAGCAAAAGTGAAGAGGTATTTTCTCACAATGTGAACTAATGAAAGGTCCCAACACTCAGGACACTTGAACTACATCATAAAATCATTTACATTTTGATATTTGAACTTCACTAGGGCTTGGGATTGTGAAGAGCATCTTTAAAGAGAGATCTTGTCTAACATGATGGGGGGAAGAAAAGGGGATCAATTTATTCCCTGAACGCACATCCATCCACGTCATAAATAGTCATAAGAGCTATGTGACATCCACCATATAAACCCCACTCTTTTGACACCTTATTGGGGCAATCCATTCCAGTTTTTCTTTGGAGTCCGTTTTAAATAAAATCCTGTTTAAATTACACATCTCTTGACTTAATTCTTTCCCCTAAGAAGACAGAAGTTGTGAGAATTCAATAACACTAATACAGAAATCATTAGTAGTAAATTCCTGTATTGCAAGGATAGTTTTACATGTTAGAAAGTACTATGTAAATATTATACACTATTTATTGAAAATAACAATAAATATTCTTATTCTTATTTTTATTTGTACTCTAATTTATTCACAAAGAGTTATAGATTCCATTTTAAAATATAGAAGCTAGATATGAAGTAATTTTAGAAAAGAATGAATAGATAATATGGTAATATTTCATAAGGTAATTTAGTGTATACCATTGCACTCCAATGTATTTGCCTTCTTAGATTAATTATCTCTAAAAACAACTCGGAAGAAATGGTAGTTTGGCAGCACGCACATTACAGCAAATCAAAGTGAAATGAGCTAACTCCTGCAAAGGGGCATTACCCTGTTTCTGATAGAGGTCTTCATAATGCTGTGCTTTGTGGAAATTTTAATAGTGTTACACAATGAACCAAGCAAAAGGGCTATAAAGCCCTGCACCTTGTCTGTGCTTCAACAGTAATCTAGCACTCATCTTTTGGTACCAATATGCTAACTGCAAGTACAATTATGAGACTGAACCTAATTTAATACACGGAGCTAGTGAAGTATAGTGCTGGCTGAATTTAGGTTAGTATAGTACATACACTCTTTTTCTTTTTACACTCCAGATTTTATTCCCCTCCTGGTCTCCACCTTTTTGTTCCCTCAGACAATTCCACATCCCATACCTCTCCCCCTTTTCAACCATACCCCCATTTCCATGAGGATGTCCCTACCACACCCACCCCACCAGTCCTTTAAACTTCCTGGAGCCTCCAGTCTCTTGAGAGTTAGGTACATTTTCTCTGACTAAACCCTGACCTGGGAATCTTCGGCTGCATATGTGTTGGGGACTTCATCTCAGCTGGTGTATGCTGCCTGGTTGGTGATCTAGTGTCTGAGAGATCTCTGGGATCCAGGTTAATTGAGACTGCTGGTTCTCCTACAGGGTTGCCCTTCTCAGCTTCCTCCAGCTTTTCCCTATTTAACCAGAGGGGTCAGCAGCTTCTGTTCATTGTTTGGGTGCACATATCTGCACCTGACCCTTTCAGCTATTTGTTGGGTCTTTTGGAGGGCAGCCATGATAGGTCCCTTTTTGTGAGCACCCCATAGCCTCAGTAATGATATCAGGTCTTGGGGCCTCCCCTTGAGCTGGATCCCCCTTTGGGCCTGTTGCTGGACCTTCTTTTCTTCAGGCTCTTCTCCATTTTCATCCCTGAAGTTCTTTAAGAAAAGAATTATGGGTCAGAATTTTGATTGTGGCATCCCATCCCTCACTTGATGTCCTGTCTTTCTGTTGGAGGTAGGCTCAACAAGTTTCCTCTCTTCCCACTGTAGGGCATTTTATCTAGGAGCGCCCCCCTTTGATTTCTGAGAGTCTCTCACTTCCCAGGTCTCTGATACATTCTAGAGGATCCTCCCAACATCCTTCCCCCGGAGGTTGCCTACTTCAGTTCTATCTGCTGGCCCTCAGGTAGTACATACATTCTTAACTGATGTATTTTTTTTACCTTGGTGTTAAAATAAGTATTTACCAACTATAGTAGTCTTGTCAGATATATGAAAAAACCTTTAAATATGAGAATTATTTTCATATTTGGATTGCTTTTTATCGTTTCTGCCCTCACAGGCCTATGCCAGCTCATTGGCATGTATTTTATGAGAGAAAATGTTTAATATAGGATGGTTTTCAGTATTTTTAAAATCTTATTATCAGAATTTTCTAGTTTTCATAACAATCTACTGGCAGAAATAAAAATATCAACAGGGTTAAAAAATCTGCAAATAAACTGTAGTTGACAGTAGAAAAATGCTAAATATATACAAGCTTGCTAAAAGTTAGATTTTTAAATATAAGAATTTTAACATGTGATATCAATTAATCTTTTTTATGTATATATGAAACAAAACTTTTATAAAATTTTAATTTGAAGTTTAATTACATGAAATAAATTAGTTATTATAAAACGAAAGAACTTGAAATTGTGCTTCGAATGTGTTTGATGAAGGTATTAAATTGCCTGGAACTGGAGTTCCAGACCATTGCAAGCTGCTATGTTGGTTTCAAGAATTTTTCAATTCAGATCGTCTCCAAGAGCAACTTATGCTGACTGTGAACAATCTCTCCAGTCCCCTCTTTATTCATTTTAACGTTTGAAGACCTACCATTTAATAAGATACATAATTCAAGAAAGTACAGAGGTTCAAATTTCCCAATTAAGTGTATTTAAGAGAAAGCAATCTTCAGTAAATGATGTAAAATCATAATGGTTATTTTCTTTTGAAATCATTTATGAAACTTTTGTGTGAAGAACATTTTGTAGGATAAGTTTGAAAAAATGAATGCTGGCTGTTTGCAAATAACAATTCTTGCAGGCAAAATGAAGAATTCAAGAAAACTAATATCTGCGGAATAGAAAGACACTTGCTAGGACATTGTAAGCCAATTCATAATATAAATGACATTACAAGTTAGTTTGTATTATATGTGATTTTTGGGGGAGGGTAGTTGACATAAAGACTGAGAAGTAAGCTATGGGGGATTCAGATCATTGGTCCTTATTTAAACATTATTTTCTCATAGTTCTTTTACATTCATGTCTCCAAGTCATTTCTACAAACATATTTTACTCACAATTAATAACTTTGAAAAGGACTAGTCTTTGAAGTCTGTATAAACTTCATATGCAATTTCATAACAACCCCTTTCAATTTGTGTGAACAGGATGTAAGTAATTGTTCATTGGGCCTGGACTTTGGAAATCATAATATGAATGGCAATAATGTATAACAGTAATTTTGACAATCGTAAGAATGGCTTTAGACATCAGGTTTGGCATGTGAGTGATAATATATTGCAATTGTTAGCATAACAATTTTGAAGCAAATCCTTTTCCCACACTACTGTTTTTTTTTCTCTTTCTAATTTCTGTCCCAGAGCCTGTTTTGTAATGCCACCTGTACTCCTTGGTAAATACTCAGGCTAAAATCACATGCTTTATTGTCATAAACAGAGTAATAGCTTGCACCTGGACTAAGAAATAGTCGCTAAGACTTTTCTGGAAGAAGAGTTCTGCCTACAAAGGTAAATTGTTCCACTTTCCTTAGATGAGCTTGTTGTTATTTATGTCTCTTTGTGACAGAAGAGATAAAATTTCTCCTCATGAAATCTAGCTAAGATTTAAAGGGTAAGGAAGGTAAAATTTCCCCCTTTCACCTCCCCACTGAAATTCATCACACCAAATACTTCTGGCAACATACTGTCACACACACACAGACACACACACAGACACACACACACAGAGACACACACATACAGACACACACACACAGACACACACACAGACACACACACACACAGAGACACACACACAGACACACACACATGCACACAGACAGACACACACACAGACAGACACACACAGAGACACACACACAGACACACACACAGACACACACACATGCATGCACACACACACACACACACACACACACACACACACACAGACACAACTTACCACCAGTGCTAAAAGAATGGTTTCCTTGCTTTGACTTAAGGTCTAGTGCTTCTGTATGTGTTGTGTATGGATCCAAATCAGAAACATTTATTTTAATGAGGAACTATGAGTCACCGCACATTATTTGGGGTTGATTCTCCTCTGTGCATTCCATAGTGGCAATGCAATTATCCAGGTGATTGGTCTGTGGAAGGAATGCGTTAGGCAAGAATGGGTATTTGACCCAAGCTCCCAATGGGACTAACATGGAGGGGGAGCAAAGCCATCTCCATAATATTACCATTTTCCAAGTTGTTGGGGGGATGTACTTTCATTACTGCAACTTCTGAAGTCCAATAATCTGACTAATAATGTAGTCAGCCCTGAATAGCACAACTGGGAGCAGTTGTTTCTCACAAATTCCCCAGCATAGCTCTGCGGCTGTGAGCTTTTCATATCTGGTACATACAAGTGCTGAATCTTAGCAGGGAACAGAGTTCGTTCACATGGGAAATGTGGTACGGATGACAGAGTTCATTTTAAAACGTT
>NC_141547.1:27827500-27847500 GCF_021556685.1 Rattus norvegicus
TTGAGTGTGAATTGTACTGTACCATGTATTCTCTTTATGTTTATCAGAGACAGATGAGCCATTAGCATTCATTTTGTGCATATGCTAGTATTTAATTAGTGAGTGTCTTATTTTTAAAAGAGCCATTTCTTCTATTCGTTAAATACTTTCAAATAACAGAAAATGTATATTACCATATCCCACCAGGAAATCGCAATAAATTGAGAGTGACAAATTTCAATCCATTAAATAAATTGTATGCAATTTTAAATTATAGTGTTTATGACAATTTCAAGAACTATGAGTTATTTTAGTCCACTCAAAATAAATACCCAATATTTACATATTTTATTGCTGTCATTTCATACTTCATAGAGACTTAGTGATAAAGAAAAACTTTCTTTTACTTTTCTGTTATTTTTCAAATCAAATTTATGGAATGAATTAATAAACAAAAAATGTTGAATTCTCAAGGAAAAGGTATTCTTCCTCAACCAAATTAAACCAGTTCTTTTCCTCCAGATGTTTCCTCTTAAATACACACACAATAAATAAAAATCTCAGAATGTATTAGATAAACCAATGATAATGCCAGCAACCACTTAAAACAGGAAGAGACAGAAACTAATTAAAATTTGATTAGAATTCCATGTATAATTTCATGAATGTTTAATTGATTGTTATTGCTACACCCCTGGGGTATTGGCAAATATTACAAGATGCTATAAAATTCCCACCTTATAGAAAACTAAATCTCAATTTAATTTAAAATATACACTATTAAGTCACTTTAAATCACTTCTGTAAATATCAGCTTTGGAAAAGGAACTAAATTCAGAAAATCCCATGATTTCCTGGGTGGTACTAACACAACAATACAGGGAAAGACATGACATAGGCAATTTCATCTCATTTTTTGAATAAATAATTGTTGAAAATTCCAGCAAAACTCAATCAGGGAGTATACTTTTGCTGAATCTTGGGTTCAGACAAATTTATAAGAATCTAGTACTTGTGTTTTCATAGAAATGATTTTAAAAGCAAACAGATGCCTCGACACATTTTTTAAGTTATTTAGTAGTAGCAGTAGTAGTATCTAGACAGCAGAAAATCCATATAGTTTGTACTGGTGAGGACATCCTCATGCTTCAACTCATGGTGATAGACAGGAAGACAAGTGGATGTATGTCGAAGAAATAAATACTGGCCTAATATTATTACAGCTGCTTTTGCAATAATATTCCAGAAAATTTAACCCATTCTTACGAAAACAATGTTAATCCTTTTTAATGACTTGACCCCCTAAGAAGTTTTACCTTGTTGTATTTCTATAAATGACAATCAAATTTCCTCAGGAATCACAAATAATGTTTAAATCACAGCAAAGGATTAAGTGAAAGATTTTTTTTTGTAAAATTAAATTGCTGCCAGCTCTTAATGAAAATCAATGAGATTTTTATATATAATTGGAACATATTGGCAAATGATGAGGTTGTAACAAAAGTCTTCACAAACAAAGATATTTGTTTTTGTTAAAATTAGCAATCCTTTGCTCATGGGAATTTGAGGATTATATAAGGAATAGCAAATATACTGAGTATAGCAATAATTGTTTAGACTCTATTAGAGAAAAATTATGACCACTTAGTTGGTAATATTTCTTTTTTATTAATCACTTTTTCATTAACATTTCAAATATATATATACCCTTTCTTGTTTACCCCTCCACAACTACCTCCACCATTTCATCTCCCTCTTCCCTCTCCCCTTTGCCTCTATGAGGGTGTTCCTTCATCCATTAGCCCACACCCTCCTTACCACTCTATCATTCCCCTACCCTGGGGCATCAAGCCTCCACAGGACCAAGGGCCTCCCCTCATATTTATACAAGATAAGGCCATCCTCTGCTGCATATTTAACTGGAGCCATGGGCCCTCCACATGAACTTTTTGATTGGTGGTTTTATGTGGAGATCCTTGATCCACTTGTACTTGAGTTTTGTACAAAGAAATAAGAATGGATCAATTTGCATTCATCTACATGCCTACCTGGTATCTGTTAAGAAAATCATCCACTTCATCTAGATATTCCAGTTTTATCAAGTATAGTCTTCTGTAGTAGCACGTGATGAGTTTTTGAGTTTCATTAATTTCTGTTGCTATGTCTCCCTTTTCATTTGTGATTTTGTTAATTTGGATACTGTCTCGGCGCCCTCTAGTTAGTTTGGCTAAAGCTTTATTTATCTTATCAATTTTCTGAAAAAAAATCTCCTAGTATTGTTGATTCTTTGTATAGTTCTCTTTGTTTCTACTTGCTTGGTTTCAGCCCTGTGTTTGAGTATTTCCTGTGATCCTCCCCTCTGGGGTGTATTTGTTTATTTGTTTTTTGGTTTTTTTTTTTGTTGTTGTTGTTCTAGAGCTTTCAGATGTGGTGTTCAGTAGAGATCTCTATACCTCTCTTCATGGAGGCTCTCAGCGCTATGAGTCTTCCTCTTAGCAGTGCTTTTATCGACTTCCATGAGTTTGGGTATGTTGTACCTTCACTTTCATTAAATTCTAAAAAGTCTTAAATTTCCTTCTTTATTTCTTTTCTGACCAAATTATCCTTGAGCAATGAGTCGTTTGGTTCCATGTGTAGGTAGCATTCTGTTGTTCTTGTTGGAATTGAAGACCAGCCTTACTACATGGTGTTGCAATAGAAGTCATGGGACTAATTCAGTAGCCTTATATCTGTTGAGGCTTGTTTAGTGGCAAATTATATGGTCAGTTTCGGAGAGGGTACCAAGAGTTACTAAGAAGAAGGTATATTCTTTTGTCGTACGGTGAAATGTTTTGTAGATATCTGTGAAATCCATTTGGTTCACAGGTTCCGTTAGTTTCTCTGTGACTATGTTTAGTTTCTGTTTCCATCTCCTACCACAGCAAGCACTGGACACACCAACCCACATGAAAAACAAGAATTAGTTCTAAAATCCCATCTCGTGATGATGATCGAGGACTTTATGAAGGACATAAATAACCCCCTTAAAGAAATACAGGAGAAAACAAGTGAACAAGTAGAAGTCCTTAAAAAGGAAACACATAAGTCTCTCAAAGAAATACAAAAACACAATCAAACCAGGGAAGCAATTGAAGAAATCCATCCAGCATCTATAAATGGAAATAGAAATAATAAAGGAAACTCAAAGGGAGACAACCCTCGAGGAACCTAGAAAAGAGAGTAGGAGTCCCAGATGCAAGCATCACAGACAGAACAGATAGAAAAGAAGATCTCGGGGGTAGAATGAACCATAGAAGACTGACACAACAATCAAAGAAAATACGAAAAGCAAATGCTGCTAACTCAAAACATCCTAGGAGTACAGGAGATAATTAGAAGATCAAACCTAGGGATAATAGATACAGAAGAGAGAGAAGATTCCAAACTTAAAAGGCCAGTAAATATCTTCAACAAAATTATAGAAGAAATGTCCCCTAACCTAAAGAAAGAGATGCCCATAAACATACATGAAGCCTACAGAATGCCAAAACCACAAAATGCACAGAATATATAAAGATATTAAAAGCGATAATGGAAAAAAATCATGTAATATGTAAAGGGAGACCTATCAGAATTACACCAGACTTATCAACAGAGACTCTAAAAGCCAGAAGATCTTAGGTAGAAATCGAAGAGACCCTCAGAAACCACAGATGCTAAACCAGGCTACTATACCCAGCAGAACTCTCAATTACCATATATGGGGAAACCAAAATATTCCATAACAAAACGAAATTTAAACAATATATTTTCATTGCTCCATCCCTACAGAAGACAACAGAAGGAAAATTCCAACACAAGGAGGGAAACTACACCCTTTTCTTTTTTCTTAAAAGCAAGAAATTAATCTTATCACAATGAACCTAAAAGAAGAGATCCACATACATAATTCTACCTCTAACGAAAAAAAAAATAGGAAGCAACAATCATTGGTCCTCGCACTGGCTGGTTTTGTGTGTCAACTTGACACAAACTGGAGTTAATCACAGAGAAAGGAACTCCTTGAGGAAATCCCTCCATGAGATCCAGCTGTAAGACATTTTCTCTCCCATTCCTCACCGCTATGTGTGCTGCAATCCCTCACATTACTGCTTTTACCAGCATGCATATTGTTTTCTGTCATGTGTTCTTTCTGTAATGCTGTCTTACCTCACTTGAACATAGCCCAAATAAAGTCTTCTACTAGTTTGTTTGGTCATGGTATTTTATTAGAGTATAAAATGATAGTTACAGTAATCCAGATTACTTCCAACTGTTGTCTAAGCCCTGATTCAGATTTGACTTGGAGAGATGGGCTTTCCTAGAATTGCATTTGTTTTTTATTTTTTTTATTATTTGTGATTACCCTTATATTTTGCCAAATGTACATGAGGAGGTATTCTGACAATTATATAAAAATAATTGTTCTTACATCTTGGTTTAAAATCTGCAGTAATTTTCCCAGTAATTTTTTATGTTCATAATAAACTATATATTTTTAAAATCTGTATCTCAAGTTTGTGAAATTAATTTGGAAATCAATACAATCCAGAATACAAAAGTTTAGTATGAATTTGATAAACCAGTGGGTTAATTCAAAGGCAATTATGAGTTTAACAAATACAATGATATTTCTATTTCTGGACATAAAATAATATTACATAAAATAATTTCAAATCATTTGTTTAATGTATATGAGCATACAATTTCTTATGATTCTATACTACATATACATAAATGTACACTCTTTTTGCAAGCATTTTCTAGGCACTGTGCTAAGTATTAGTTCATTTAATATCTAAAATATTGAGTATTGACAATTTTTTTCTCATTTGAAATTCAAGAAACTGATTCACAGAAAATTCTAAAGTCACACACCATGTTAGTAGGAAAGCAAGGGCGGAAGAAAGTAGAGTTTCAGAATCCAAACATAAATATCACATTATAACTACATATAAAATACATTTCTCTTTTGAATCAGTGGGTATTAGGTAAATTTATTAGATTGAACCATTTGTTGACCCATTAAGAAATCAATTTCATGTGTTAACTAGTTTAGTGAAGGTGGAATTTGAAGAAGTATTTGATTAGAATGAAATGATTAGTATCTACAATGACACTGAGTAAACAAAAAACAAATTGTAATACAGTATAATTCCTAATGTCCCATGGGCATCTGAGAGTGATTATGGAGTGTCAGATAATTTTAATGAATTCAACAACCACAACATGAATTTTGAGAGGAGGCACTCTACACATGATAGATATACAAACGGCCTACAAGGATTCTGTCAACTGGTTCCAAGGACTGTCTCTTGTGTTTCATAAAGACATTTCTAAGGTCAACAAGTCTGTGGCTGGATGATTAATTGGGTTGAAATCTCTGTGCTAGGACTTTTTTTTTTTTAGACTAGGTCCTTTTTGTTTAATATGGTGTAACACTGAATGACCCCCTGCTACAATAGATAAATAGTTTCTCTCATAAATTTATCATTTAAAAACAAACAAACATGTGCTCTGAGCCAAAAAAAAGTTAAACCAAACTATACTTCCACTCAGGTTTTAGTGTTTTTTTTTTGTTCTTTACTTATAAGCTGATCATGTGTTTATGAAATGACCACCATATGTAGATTATAATACCTGAACATTATTAAAAATAACATGAAACTGGGAAAACAGAGATGAAAATATGTGAAATGAAACAGAGAACATTTTTAACCATATCATAAAACCTATAGATATAGTAATATAAATAAAAAGAACTCTTAGTGTACATATACTCAGAAGAAATCTCGAGGTCACATCAAAACTAACCGGTGACAACTGCTAATATTTCTCACTTTGCAGCATCCAGTATTCCCCTGGGAGCCAATAATATCACAGTCTCATTTCCCAGCAGCCATACTATCCTAGAAATATAGGTTTATCTAGGGTGTAGAATTACAATACAGCATTAGCAAGTAAAGGCTACTTAGATGAGAATAATGTGAGAATATTTTTTTGGAAGAAAGTTAAGGACAACTTTGAAATTGAGTGCAATGACAAAGAATGTAGCAGAATGCCCAGGGGTATATATCTTTATTTACTTATACGTATCATAGGCCTAACTCTGTGTCCCACGACTGTGATTACAGATACAAATATATTCCTATCTCTCTCTGAAAGTCAAAATATTACCAATAAGCTATTCAAGACATTTATTTACACATGCTAATATACTGATATCTACTTAATGGAACATTAAGTTCTTAATAAAAAAAGGGCTGATGAATAGCAAAGGAAAAATGTAAAGAAGAGCAGGAAAATTCTGCTTGCAAACAGTGTGGGGGACAAGCTCTACCAAGGAGTATAAAATAGTAAAGAAGATTGATTCAGAAATTGAGTCCAGTGTTTAAGAAACATAAAATGAAATATATATATATATATATATATATATATAATTTGCTGTTATGATGTCTTAAAGCATTACATGTTTTATTTTGCTGTTCCTGCCAGCACATAATTTCCCTGAAAAACTTATGTTGGCATGGCTTTATATTGACTCATGGTGAATGCTGGAGAGGCTCAGAATTGACCTCAGGAATAAACACTAATCTAACCTCTAATTTTACACTCTAAACTTCCATTTTATCAGCTATAAACAATGATAAAACAATGAAAATGAGAATGCTATATACTAGCAGCAGGATAATTATGAAGTAAAATATAAATTTGCTTACGGAGTACATAGTCCCCCTTGCATGGTCATCTGAAAAATTTCACCGGCACATGATGACCTCCGGAATAGCCGAATATCCATCATGAGATCCTGATTTAAAACAATACCAATAAATAATGAACACTAAGTCATGAATATTCACCCAATTGTAAGATCTTATAAAATGTTCCCATTCTTTGAGAAATAATTTTATTTATTTGAAATTCTATGTCCTTACCTGTAGATTCAAATGATCAATTAATGATAATACATGGGACTGAACTTATAAATTAACATCAGAATTCCGTGGCATATGTCTATTTATATGTCACAAATAAAATTACACTATTTTAGTCACAACATTATTCTACAGTTGCCTCTTAGTTAACAATTCTGAAAATAGTTTTTGAAACATGAAAAAGTATGAGCTTTTCAAGATATGTGTTCTGTGAAGTCTTCAGTGGCTTCCATATTTCCCAAAGTAATTTCAGAGACAATAAACATTCCAAATCTGTACAAAGCTAATAATCTGACCCATGTAAATATGTACAAAACTTTTTCCTAATCAGAATGGACTTTGTTTTGGTGTCTCAACTTTCTACTCATCTTTCTTCCTAAAGGGCATCAGATTTTGAATATGTATTTAGACATAGTTACGTTTATACTATACTATACGTTATAGTTACGTTATATTTATTGATTAGTAACTTACTAATCAATACTATAAATACGGTCCAAAGATATATTGTCCAACATTTTCCTTTAACTTGAAACAGTCCCTTCTGGAGTGTGGAGAGCACCATGAGACTTAGGAATTAAACAGAATCATGAGTTTGAGAAAGGTGGAAAAGGTTCAAAAGTCTCTCCCAGAGTTTACACTGTCAGCAAAAAAGTTGCTGGAGAGAGGAGATGCTTAGGCCGGACCAGCTGTTGGAATATATTCATGAACCAGACCTCTTGAGCTGACTGAAATTCCCAGCAGGAATGCAGTTTTTCCAGGACCTCTAGTGCTGGGGTGGGTTTTTTGGTGACACGTCTGCTTTGGAATCATTCTTACTCCGGTGAGTAATTTCTCACCCATACTGTTGTGAATAACTTCTGAAAACTCATTGTGTCACCAAGTTGTACTTTGATAGAATCATCAATCTGGTCGGTGGGTGGTCTCCTGTCTGGGGGAAATGCACATTTGTTAAGTCTTTTCTGGAAACACACAAGGAGTCAACAGTTGTCACAAAGCTGTGTGGAGCTCAACATGGCTGAGTCAGGTTTTCACTACGGCAAGCTGCTGCTGAGAAGTTCAGAGTCCGTGGGATCTAAGCAGTGCACACATAGAGTGACGTGCCTTATCCTTCTTCTCTGCTTCCTTATTTCTCGCATGTTGACCATGAACTCTGACTAGTTATGACTCCCTGCTTACTCATATGGCCCTGCCATGTCAAAGACATATTAGCAAGACATAAAAGAAATCTTTTAATTAGACAAAGATTAAAGGACCTACAGGAATACAATGGATTATGACTAAATATCTATCAACAGTGGTCACCATTTTGCTGACATTAGCTGACTCACTGAAGCAGAAACCCAGGCAGCACAGTATCTTATTGTGAGGTTCTGAGGATGTGGGAGGCCAGCTTTTCACTCAGAACCTGTTCCTAGCCTTGCCTGGGCCTTGTCCTTCAGGTTTCCAGTCTTGTAATGTCCTTACAACAGAAGTAAGACAATAACCTTCATGCTGAGAGAGAATGCAGCAATCACTTCAGGGCACACGTGTTCTCTCCACATCTAGACCTCACAAC
This sequence comes from Rattus norvegicus, assembly GCF_021556685.1. Taxonomy (NCBI): domain Eukaryota; kingdom Metazoa; phylum Chordata; class Mammalia; order Rodentia; family Muridae; genus Rattus; species Rattus norvegicus. The sequence continues at coordinate 27,835,991 of NC_141547.1, forward strand.
ACAACCTTTGTTTTCTGCAGAGAACCTGCTAAAATGTAATTATATTTTGTTGTACTTTTTTGTTTCAGATTATGTTCTTTTTGTAAACAGTAATTCAAATCATAGATCACTTTAGTCTGGTTCATTTTGTTCTTCATTAGCTATTAAAACACACACACACACACACACAAACACACACACTACAGAGTTAGACACTCTACAACTTTTTCTTCTTCTCTCTGTTCTCCATTCTTTCTATTCCTACTAGATATAGAAAAGTAAATCAAATTCCTTTTACCCATATTTTTAAGGAAAACTGGTGTTACATCTATCTTATACTTTTATTTTTGAGTAAAGCTTTCATGTAGCCTGCATTGTCCTGAAACTCACTATGTAGCTCAGAATAGCCTTGAACTGCTCCTCCTGCTTCCACCTCCAGAATTCTGAGATCTCAGGTGTTTAACATCACACTCAGACCACTTTTAATTAATAGTATATTAAAATAAATATTTTTTATGTTTCAGGAAACTTTATTTATTTATTTATTTATTTATTTATTTATTTATTTATGTCTCTTTACAGTTTAGAATTTATCTCCATCCCTATCCATCCCATACCCGAAGCCCAGTCTTCATGAGGATGTCCCCAACCTCTCACCCTCTCAGACCTTCCCACTCCCTGAGACTTCCAGTCTCTTGAGGGTTAGGTGCATCTTCTCTGACTGAGATCAAACTCAGCAATTCTCTGCCGTATATGTGTTGGGGGCCTCATACCAGCTACTGTATGCTGCCTGGTTGGTGATCCAGTGTTTGAGAGACCTTGAAGGTCCAGGCTAGTTGAGACAGCTGGTCTTCTTATAGGGTCACCCTCCTCCTCTGCTTTTTCCAGCTTTTCCCTAATTCAACCACAGGGGTCAGCAGTTTCTGTTCATTGGTTGAGTGTAAATACCTACATCTGACTTTTTCAGCTGCCTGTTGGGTCTTTTGGAGGGCAGTCATGCCAGACTCCAGTCTGCAAGCCCACCATAGCACCAGTAATGGTTACTGATAAATAATTTCTTTAAAATCTTGATAGAACACTCTAATAACAAAACATTTTGTTTTTGACTTTGCCCATAAGAGTCAAGTCATAATACAGAGACAACAGATGACCATTGAGAAATAAACAGAATGCTATATAACTGGTGTGTTTTCTGTAGTTTGCAATATAGATTATTCATTAAAGAAATGTGCTATTATTTTTCCATCAGAATTACAGGACTATCTTCCCATTTGTGGATACCAGGAAATTAAACCATCACAATTATAATTAGCAGAGGAACCCTAGTTTAGAAAACAATTGATTACTAAAGCGTTTATTTATTTTAATAATTATCAAAACATAAAAGTACTTAGGGATTAAGGGTATAATAAATCAAAATAAAGCATATTTCTTATGATTGTTTCCGTCATGGTAAATTATATTTTATAAAATATCAAAGTAATAGTCTATAGTTTACAAAATAGGTATGTTCTAGTTGCATTATTTTTGATCCTCCTGTGGGATGTGTGTTAAACAGACCAGATATAAGGACTCTGAGCATAGCCATTCACCCCCAGGGCCCTGTTAATGGTTAATTGGTATTTAAAAGAAGCTTGTTTGAATTTTCTTTTCTAAATAGATATTATTTGTAGTCCATGGGACACAGTGAATTTGACCACCAAATCAGTCTCCGAGAACACAAATCTTGTGGGTGTCATGTTAGTAAATCAACCCCCTAAATAATCTGGAGGCTCTGACAATGGAGAAGGCTCTGGGCTTTGAAATTTAGCCATTGCCTCATTGTGAACTTGATCTCCCGACATTTTAATGGACTTAGGTCCAATTTCTGATGGCTCAGTTTATACATGGACATAAACTATTTTGAGCACTTCAGAGCATAGAGCTTGGGGCTGTTGCTTAGGTTTGGAGTCAAACTGTCTGTCCTTTGCAGCGAGTAGAGTGGGGGAAATAGACATCTAATGAGATTCCATTAGATGTGTAGTTGCTGTACTGGATAATAACAACGGCAAAAATAAACACAGAAACATTTAAACAATGGCTATTCTGAAGGAAATAACATATTTACATGGACTTCTCTCATCTCTTCAAATCAACTAATGTGTGTGTGTGTGTGTGTGTGTGTGTGTGTGTGTGTGTGTGTGCATGTTTCTGTTTCAAATGTGCTATTACTTGAAGGCATAAAAGTAGTTTCTAAAGAACATAGAGTTTAATGTTGGAAACATTTTAATTCTACTTTCTTCCTAGTGTCTGGAATTGTTTGGCAATAGCTTTTATTCTATGCCGCATTTCCCCTATCTGACTGTGTTTAATTACTCATAGCATGTTCATGCTTGGCTATGACCTACATCTGGAAACTGTGCCGCTCACTGTTTGCCATTTGAAATTTGGAACTTTGTTGAACTTACAACCACATGCTGGTGAGAATGAGAATTAAGGAGAATGCTCCTCTATTGCTAGTGGGAGTGAAAATTTGAACACTTTAGAAATTAGTGTGATGTCTCCCCAGAAAACTGGCAATCAATTTACTTCCAGCTATAGCCTCTTGGTCATGTACCCAAAGAGGATCTAGCCTACCTCAAGGATGTTCAATTATGTTCATTGAGACTTCATTCATAAACAACCTAGACATGCTTCAACTGAATAATGATTCAAGAAAATGTGGTACATTTACACAATGGAGAATTACTCAGCTGTTTCAGAGAATCAAGAAATTTGCATGCAAATGGACAGAACTAAAAAAGTTCATACTAAGTGAGAAAACTCAGACTCAGAAAGACAAACATGGTATGGATTCCTTTATAAGTAGATATTAGACATAAACTACAAGATAACCATGTTATAATCCATAGACCCAAAGGAGCTAAGTACCAAGGAAGAGCCTAGGGGGAATGCTTGAATCTCACTGAAAGGGGAAATAGACTACATACCAGGGATGGACGAAGGGGAGGAGACTGGGTAGAAAGGGGGATAAAGGGTGGAAGGGGACCATTTTATTTTAATTTCTGAAATATCACAGAGATTCCTTAGGAATTCTTTCTCTGAGGTCATAAATGTTTGGCTTCCTGTAGAATACCTGGTAAACAAGTCTATAAAACAAATAGGGCAGATTCCGATATCCTCTGACCCCTAGTTTTGATTCCCGATGCAAACATACTTGGGATTGAGAATGTGTCAGCGGTAAATAAAATTTGATTATTTGGAATTAAATCTGTCCACAAGTAGCTGCAATATAGAAGTCATAGTACAGTTTAATTAAAAAGAAATACTAAGTACAATACCATTCATTGCCGTAGCTGCCTAAGAATTATATTTCTAATAATAAACTATTGTGAAATAAGGATTACTTAAGAATGATCAGTAAGTGACATTTTGTTATTGTGTTTGTTACTATATTTGTCAGAATTCAGATTCTCATTGGATCCCAAATAAGATTTTAAGTTCACATTTCATAGCCAACTAGATACATAGCCAGATACTACAGATAGAATTGTTTATGCTGCTTTTGTATTGGTTGATTGATTCCGGAGTATTTATTTTACAGGTAATATATGACATAAAATGTTGAATCAATGAAATCAACATTGTGCTATAGACTGTAAAAAATGTATGGCTTTGGAAGAGCACTTACTGGGTGAAAATAACTTAAAACTAGCGACCAACAGATATGACTTTGAACACAAAATTTTAGAGTATTAGTAAAATTAGTCAGGGCCAAGAGACAAAAGGACTGAATTCATGCCAGTAGTACCTCCAAGAAAATTCTATTGCAATTGAAACCATTTACTGAATAATTTGTACAATTCATCATTAACAAAACATACTCATTTTTCAGATAGCTGAGATGGCTTTCTAAAGGCTGTTCTGTTAGTTTAAGTCTTTTTAATGATGAAACATATGGATTCAGTATTACTATTAAAATACAAAGAATTTTAAATTTGAAAATATCAAAACACTATCAAACAGATCCTTATTGAACTCATGTAATAAACTAATAAATTTGAACATTACTTTGGAATGGATGCATTGATGTGAACTAAATTTCTAAATCCCTATCCTTTCCTTGTTCCTAATAGGTAAGATGTTACAAGATAAACTCATATGTCTGAGCACATTGATTTAGATAAAAGAAGGGTCTATATGTTGGACTCAAAACAGTCAATTGACTAAAACTTGAGAAAAATGTGATTGCATTAGGTGCAGAGAGCTGTGAGATATGAAGACAGAAACTGAAGAGCATGCATATAAGCCATATATCCTGAATTTCATAACTGTTAGTCTGTATTGATTATGCAAATGCTTTCTGGTCACCTGTAGTAGGCAAATGTCAGAAAGGAAACATAATGGACCTGCGTGAGTGTGCTTTATACTTTTGTCACATTGACATGAAATATTGAACAGCCTTCACTTATAGTGAGCATAAGTGGGGATATTAAGGAGCAGAAAGCATTCCAATAGTTTATAAAAAATATTGGAAATGATTTAGTTGTTGCAGAAATAGCATATAACGAGCAGTTACCAAAGGCTCTTGGGAAATGTGCTTCCATGGTACCTCTACAGGTGTTAGGATACGTATTTATTCAAAATGTTTCAATATGATAATCACTGCCATGGGGATATGACGTTTTAGCTGGGTTAAGCTTAGCATATCATTATATGATTAGAACAGTTAAAAAAGAATGGTTATTTCGTAAAATAGTCTTAATAATCATTTTTCTTTTTTACTTTTAAATAAGGGAAATAATGTTTGTCTGATGTTCATTCATATGCTACCTAAATTATTACAATTTAATGATTACCATAAGCTAATGAATTCCACAAAATATATTTTCATGTGAATTTTGTTTTCCTTTACTTGCTTACTCATGTAAGCATTGTTTTTTTTCTTTCATTACTAGTGGTACTTTTCAACTTCTAGATTTAGTTGGTTTATGTATAGGATTTTTTTTTTACATTCGTGTACTACCCTTAACTTCCTGTTTTCCACCAAATGCTCCATTATCTATGGAAAATATTTATGATGCCTCAAAACTGTATAACACATAGTGTTGCATCTTCCTGTTCCAGCCTGAGTTACCTTCGATCTCTGAAGAGGCAACAGAGGCTCTCATACCTTATTGCAGCTTTATTTATCTATAAAGCCTTTTATCCTCCAACTCAAATCCCTTTGTATTTCCCATTTCATTTTCCACCCTTACTTTCTGGATCATTTTCATATGTGCTTTAAATCAAACAGTCTGTTTCCGCAAGGTTAACATCTTAGAGACTCTTTTTGTCTTTGATCATTTACTCCATTTGCCTGGTTTTTCATATGCACCCTTTATAACTTCACATAAAAATTATTTCCTAGCATTCCCCGAAATCAACCCATGAATACTTTACTATGTTTCCTTCTGGGCTTAGTCCCATTCACAATCCTGGTTTTCAATGCATTTCCTTTAGCAGAGTACACATTTATTCCACTGTTTTCTGTTTCCTTCTGGGGTCCATTTGAGAGCTCTTTAAGGACTTTGTATAGGATTTTTGTTTTGGGAGCAACAGATTCAGATCGCAATCAGAATGAGAGCCTTTCAGCTGTTTTATTTTATTTCAAACCCATTTCTTCAGTGACCACAGCAAACATTTCAAAATCACTTTTAGCTCTTACTCACCACAGAGTAAACAGATCTCAGGAAAGAATGGGATTTCAGGTTTTAGAAGCTTTCTTTTGCTTCCTCTCCTTTAAAAGATGTTTGGGTAGTTGCAGAAGCTGAACTTTCCACAGGCTGAAAACAGCACTTGCAAATAAACAGTACGGATTCTATAAACTAATGATGAGGAATTTACATGGGCGAGGTAAACTAGAAACAGCATTTCTCCAGACTGCAGACTGATCTGCGCTAATATTCTTCACGGGCTAAATAAAATCTGAGGCTGTGCTCAGTTCTTTCTCATTAGCATCACAGGACGAATCAACTGAATTATAACTGAAATAAATTGCGATTACACTTCTACGAAAGAATTCTGTCTGTAACCATCAGCTACGTAGAATATACAAATATTTTGGCAAAAAACATCGCTGAGTTTTCAAAGAGGGAAAGGTAATTACTACATGAGAATGATGAGTTTTTTGGACATGGAATGAGTCTTTGGACCACATCTCTTTTGGGGATTCTGTTGTCCCTTTTAACACTATATATATATATATATATATATATATATATATATATATATATATATATATATTGATTTATTGGGATAAAAGTTTTCTTGATCATAAGCCAGAAACTGTGTGCTAATTTCACTCCGGGGACTATGTTTTCGCCCCAAAATACTGAGTTGTGTAACTGCCAAAATACATTCTGGAGAGTAACTTATGCACTCAGAATTCATCCTATACAGTCCTTAGTTTTTCTTCATTTAACATTAACTAATGCTGCCATTGAACTGTTTTCAAATGGCAAAATAGTAAAATTAAAAATTTTAAAAATTAATGTTATATAACCACACTTGTATATTTTCTATCACATAATACACAGATGAGGGAGAGGTTTGGGTTTTTATGGTTTTCTTTTAAATATTTTACAAGCCCATTGACCATTATCTGCCCTTTATTTCCATCTAGGGACATAGGTTGTCAGTTGAATAGACATTAGTTGGTTACTCCAACAAACTTTGTGCGACTACGTCACTTATTCTTATCACTATAAATGGGACCAATTTTACTCACCATCATTTTACCAGCTTAGCTACTATAGAACTTTATTAGGATTCTATCAGTAATAAATAGGTAAGAAGGAAAAGAAGAAAACACTTTGCCTTGTTTTCTCTTACCCCCAAAGTATATTACCACCAGAATCGAATCCTAGACATGCACTAGGAACATGACTAAATAAAACATATTAATAAAGCCACACTACCGCTTCTCAGCCTTGTGGCTAAAATCAAGTGTATTAAAGCCACACTGTCGCTCTACTGTTTCTTCAGTTTTAGCATTTTTTCAAAACAGCATGTCATATTAAGCCCAGTGAATAAAGAATCCATCACTTCCCTTATTTATTGCAGTTCTTTTACGGAGCTGAAGGCAAACGACAATGCTATCATCCTGGAAAGCAGGTTTTAGTTACTGGGAGATTATCTTTAGCTCTGTGGGGAATGTTGAACTTGGGGGCCGAGTATGTCTCTTCTTCTAGTCTGGCAACAATCTAGGTGGTCTGGAATAGAAAACATAGTTTCTGAGTAGCATCCAAGCAAAGGAGATGATGATGGATCCCAGTACACACTTCACATGTTTGAAATAGGGCTTAATTTTAAGTGCAGGATATTCTTAACTGTAGAGAGTAGAGAAGTCTTGCAATGTAGTGTAACTGATCTCTCCTTAGTCTCCTGAATGGAAGAGGATTTTAACTAAATGCAGTCACATTTTATACTACTGCAAAGACCCTTCATCATAGACCCACCATCCCCGAATCTACCCTTCAACATCAGATCTCCTATTGACATAATGTGCACACCACTTTTGTCATTAGTGAAGGTGGCTGGGAGGCTCTTGGTTTCTGTTTTGCAATCTCAATTGCTTTCTCCATCTTGCTAAATGACAGATAAAATTTTTCATAAAATTTGAAAGCTCCACAATAGCTATAATATCAAAGGCTTGATTAATCAGTCTACTTTAAGGCAATGATATAAGGAAAGCAGTTAAGTGGGTTATTTTTACATAGAAGCAACCTTGTTTCTCTTCTTTCAAAGCTATAAACCAATGATATAGTACTTTGAAGGCATAGTTAAATTATGTTTATTCAATGTCATTGTCTTCTCCAAGTATATCTATATCTATATCTATCTATCTATCTATCTATCTATCTATCTATCTATCTATCTATCTAATCATAGAATGGTAATGATAACAAGGAGTAAGTGTGGTGACAGTCTGTATGTAAAATATACAATATAGAAAGAGAGAAAAGAATACGAGACTAGCTTTTCAGCAGTTCTGAAACATATACTGGTACTGAAGTCTCTGAAGAAAGCTTTGATGAGTAGGGTCTTCTGTGTGAACTGCACAGTACCTACAGACAATGACTTGTCATTTAAATGAATTCATATGACAATAAGAAGGACAAATATTTACCTCAGAAAAAGGAAGACTTTTACAGTTTTAAAATACCATTAACAAAACACAAATTATTTATTCTTTCTTATGTGCAAAAATAACAATTGATACAGAAAACAATGAGGAGTTTGTTTGCCATTTGGAAGTTGGTGGGATGTTAATAAATGGCATTCTTCCAGAACAGAGACTGACAGAGTCCAGGTCTGAGCAGTCGAACATATTAGGATAGTATTGGAAATAGACTTTATTTGTCTTCTATGTTTTCAATTTTATGTAACTGAGCTCCACAGTGGTTAAAATAACAGACATTCTTATAATAACAGGATGTTCTTATGTAAATCATTATTTTCTATCTTTCACTCTCCAGAGAGGATCTTTATAAACATCAAATTGTATCGCTCGTCTGTCCTATCAGCTTCACAGGATATGCAGGATACATAAGGTCTCATATGTTTATTATGAGCTTTGTAGGAATGGATGTTTGTCTATCCTCTAAGATTTACTGAAACTTTATTCTTTGTTGGTGTCCGTCTGTTGCAGGCAAAAGCTATTTGTTTGGTGATTCCAAAGCTCTTCCAAGTCTGCCTTCGATTTCTTACATCCATTTACTCTACTTTCTTATTGTTTAACTGAAAGAACCTTGCATATTCTCTTCTGCTATCATGCAGTTTTCACCTTTAATGTCAACTACTTAGGGCTCTTGCTTTTATGCTCACACCAATGAAGTCCTGTATCTCTATGTACTTTCCATACAACATACCCTTTATGTTGGTGGAGCAGAGGTTTTTGCCTCAAGTCTTCTTTCTGTCATGGTGCTATACGGTGGATTGCTTACTGCCTATTTTAATCTAGAACATGAGCTTCAGGAGCGCTTCCTTTCAACCACACATACAGCTTTATGAATCCTATCTATAACAGTCCTGGGTTTATATAACAGGGTTTCAGTTTACATTAAATAGCCTGAATTTCATGTGTAAGCCATTCATAATATGTGGAATTTCATGAACGCTCAAAGTTCCTCTCACAGGCAAGTTTCTTTCTTTTTACTTTTTACTCACTGTATAGTTTTAAAAGTACCTTTCTAAAGCACAGAATTGTGTTACCGATGTATGCCCATGTTCTTAAGTTATTTTGGGTTTTAAATGGATAAAAGGCTTAACCAATATAAAAAAAATCAAGCAAGTGTTAGAATTTTGCTTTCTTGTCTAACAATGATTTAACAAAAATATATGTGCCAATTGGCATGCAGTACAGCAGTGAAGAAAATCTCCTTAGAGTACAAGAGAACATGCCTATGTGGAAAAGAAATATTAGAATTCTGGCATTAATTGTGAGATTAATAAATTCCCTAATGGGGTGATTTTTTTTCTATTTGAGTGTGAAAAATTAGGAAGAACTAAAATATGTTAGTGAATCAAATATATTTGTATTAAACATTAGCCTTTAGGTAAGAGAAATCTTAAAGATTAAGTTAATAGCAATGAAACTGAATGGAGGTTAATTCTAAAAAAATATTCATAGATCTAAATTTCATCATGGGTTTGAAGTATTCTATATGTAAATAATCAGTACTTAATGTTTCAATTGTTAGTTTAAAAAGACTCATCGCTCTTATGAACTATCTAGTTTAACTATCATACCACAATAATAAATAACTTTTAAATCTCTGAATTAATAATACTTCATGATTAGTGAATAAATAAACAGCGGATAAGGGAGAGGTTCAAATGAGAGGATACCGAGGAGAGAGGAGGCTGAGAGTCCATTGGAATTTATAAGGTCAGACAGAAACCATGTGGGAATGTAGCAGGAGGCTCATCTTGAATTATATTCATTGAGAAAATTGGGGCCTACTACATCATTCTCATTGTCTGCACACAGTGTTAGAACAAAGTGGAATAAAGTTAATGTCTGCAAGGGAGAGGAATCTGTCATTTTCCTGACTGCAAACTGCATCCATAACTCTACCAGGACATCCTACAATGTGGGACATATGGCAACAAGCGATGGCATATTGCTGAAAGTAATCTGACTGAGCCGGCAACTTTCACCTCTCTGATGAAAGTAACCATAACTCCTGGAGCTGATGTAATTTCGTGATTTAGGAACCAATCTTAATCATACTTGGACATCCTGTTGCTTATTCAAGAGCACTATGCAAATTGTGCAGGGCTGTTTGGTCCCGATTTTTTTTTCCCAACTTGGACTTGAATTGAATACAGCTTAATGTTGCTTTTCTTCAGCCTGTAAGAAATATATTCATATAGGCATATGTAGAACTAAACCTTTCGGGGAGTTTATAGCCATGAAACCTGTTTGTTTTGAGAGGAAGTAAGAGGGTATGGGTGGTGTATTTAATTTATGCATACAGCATTATTCCAGAGTATGAAGAATTTAAGGAATTCTCATTCAAATCAGGAAAGGGTAATCGCTTATTTTGAACAGAAGTATAAAATAATGAGTCTCTTAAAATAACATTGTGGCTATGGTTTTTATACTTTACATGTGCGTAGGACTGCAGACAACTTTTCTCCTTTGGCAGCTCTCATAGTATAGCATATTCATACACTAGGAGACCTAGGCCCCCTATGGCGGGTGCTATCAGAGCAGTTCCAGCTTGCCTTCTCTAAGTTCTGCTGTTGAAGTCTGTGATGCCTTTAGCAATAGGACCTTCCCTTTATGCTTGGGTAGGCAAACAAAGGCAAGAGGAATAGTCTACATGGTTTTGAGGGTCTCTTGAAACCTCTGGCCAACAATTCATTGGAAAGTATCCCTTGTCTTGTGTTGGGTTTTTGTTAGATATGGTTCCTAGTTTAGGGACACTCTCCCCACTGTGCGGGAAAATTGTTTTAATACCATATACACAATGTGAGTTTTGTGTGTGTGTGTGTGTGTGTGTGTGTGTGTGTGTGTGTGTGTGTGTATTGGGTGTAAGTACTTTATAAAATAAAGATTTCTCTGTACGTACGTGTGTGTGTGTGTGTGTGTGTGTGTGTGTGTGTATAAGTAAGCTTATAAAATAAAAGTTTCTCTATTTCTTTTCCAAACAAACTTCATGTTATTTTCCCCCTCTACTCTTCTTCCTCTCCATTACCCTTTTCTCTCCCCTGTAAAGTCACTTCATCACTCTTCTCTAGAGTTCCTTCCATTCATCATTAATATTCCCCTTATATTTTCCTGGCATATATACTCAAACCTAATGATTCAGATGTAGGATAAACAAACAAAAAAATGTCCCCCCCAAAAAAAAATCCTAGAGAGAACCTGCAGCTTTTGTCTTTCTGGAAAGATATTTCCAATTCTACAATAGTGATACTTGCCTTTGGGGTAACCAACAACTATCTAATTGGACCCATAGATCACACAATTAGAATGAACTTTCTTGGTTCTTTGGCCTTAG
>NC_141547.1:27852500-27917500 GCF_021556685.1 Rattus norvegicus
ACTGGTTCCATTTTAAATAAAGGTCAATAAAGATGTTTATAGAGGGAGAGTAAATAACTCTCAGTTGCTAATTTCTGAACTCAGGAATCATAATCATGTTTTATCTACTATTCTGTTCTACTCTGTTAGGTCATGGTGTATTGATGGGGTTCATGTTTGATATGCTGTGGTGGTCTTCTGATTTTCGGCTTTTTGATCATACTTGGAGGTATTTTAACTTATCAGAAATAAAATTTATTTTGGAGGGTAGGGACCCAGTAGTCTTTGAATCTCCCTCTCTCCATACTTGTACTAAGTTATACTTCTAGCTATACCTAAAATTGTACCTGATCTGTTACCTTCTGTTCCTATGTCAATAGCCCTGTCCTCATTCCTATGTTATTGAAGCCACCATAACGGGTTGTTCTCCGGAACTCCAGATTTTCTATATGTTTATAAAGTTTCTATTTGTCGTGTTATTTGCTTTTGGAGCAGTGTCTCACCACACATATCTTTTAAAAAGAGACATAGATAAAATATGCTATGCATCACTATTAACCCTTTCAGTGTAGTATCAAAGAATACAATTAAATTCCCTTGTTGACTGGGCAATTTGAATTTCAAAAATATTAAACCCCCAAATCTTCCATACAGATAACCAGTAGGAGCAGAAGGCACCATCACAAGATTAGTGCCCATAGCTCTAGGCAACCCTAGTCTGCTCCCAAGGGCCACCAGTCTAATGCAAACCTCTCGTGCCTTGCAGGGGTCCAGAGTTAGGACAAGACAGTAAGGAAGTAGCCATGTGCATTTGCTCCTCACTCCATGCTGCTTCATTTCTATAACTGTTCTCATTAATTTGTCTTCTGCACATCACTAATCCCACATTCCTCACTCTAGTGTCTGCTTTTTATTTTTTTCTTATAGAACAGATAGGGGTCCCCGGTTTTTACTCTGTGCTCCAGATCCTCCTCTTCCATTACTTACTGAGAGTATCTTGTTCTTTTCCTGGCGCTCTCATTGAACATGTGAGAGGATCCTTCTCAACAGATCCTGCTGCTTCAAGTGGTACTGCTCACATTAGAAACTTGTGCTTTCAGAGACTCAAGGGATGAAAAGCACTACTTCACAAGGCTCTGCTTCCCTTCAGAGTGTTAGCTTCCCAAGCTGTGAGGATCCTCCAACGGCTTTTTCAGAAGAACAGGAAAGGCACTTTTGACCTCTTTTGCTTCCAAAGTGTAGCTTTCAGTTCTCCCAGGCACACCCTAATTCCTTCCCCAAAGTCCTAGCTGAGTGTATAAGGAATAATCTACTATCACATTTTAAATGTCTTCTTTCGTTCATTCTGTATGAACAACACAATGTTGCCCACTTGATGTTTTTCCAAACTTTCCTTGTGCATGAGTGTGTGGCATTTGTTTTGTGATCATACGTTTTCATATTCTGCCTTCCGGGTTTCCTTACCAAAAAAAAAGTGATAAGATTTTCCTAAACCCTCCATTATGACAAAACTGAAATAAAGTGAAACAAAGTGAGAAAAAGTTCCCATCCCATCCCTCTGCTTCTGCTGTTCTTTTAGTACAGGACATAACACATGAGAAGCTTTGACAAATTGGTTGCAGTGGGCTTTAGTAGAAGATTTTGTCTTCTCTGTGCCTTGTCTTTGATGACACATTTATACAGAACCGCATTGCCTCTCCATGTACCATGACTCTCTCCCCTGGACAGTTCTTCCCTGAGCTTCCTAGCTTTTCCTTTGGTTCAAATAAATTACTGTCTAAAGAAATGTATCTGCTCATGAGGTGGTCTTCGGCAAGAAAGAACCTAACAATTGATTGACCAGTCACTAAGGAAAACAAACAAAATGAAACAAACCAACACAAAACAATATAAACAGCTCCCCGAGCTCATTATTGACTCTATTTTCCCTTTTAGAAAGCATCTCGATGTTTATGTCTTGCTCTTTCTTTGAAAATCAGCTCATGGTATGGAACTTCCCCATTTCAGTATTTCAGCAGGATTCTTAGAAACAATTAGGATACATATGTATTTTTTTCTAGACTTCAAAATATGTATCTGTTACTGATCTGTTACTGTCTTCTGTTTTTGAGCTTCAATTCTAAGATCTCTTTCATTCTCTTAAGAAGGCTTCTGTATTTTTTGCAAGCCAGTGAGGCTGTCTGCTGCCATTTCCTTTCTCTTTCCATTGCTCTTGAGAATGTAAAGTAGGTGTTATAAGAGTTGTATTCTATTTAGTGCCTTTCTGTTTGCAAGGTTGGAAACAGAAGAAATGCAGAGGTCAGAGAACGGATCATTGGCAACTGTCCGTTATGACAGACCAGTTGCTTGCGCTGCAACTGCTGTCTAGATCAGGGGAATCAAAGGGGAGATATAATTAAATGTTGCACTTACAATTGTCCATTAGAATGTTACTGGGTTACATCCCAACACTTGAGAATAGGAAAGTATGAAGCTATCAATCTTCCTTCCTTGGAGCTGAGTTTGAACTGTTAGAACTAAAGAGGCACATTCCACCTTCTGCATTTCCAGAAAACATAATGTAGACTCTTTCATTTTCTTGTGATACAAAGGAAGTGAAATTTCTAGGTTCTTGTCTGCATTCTTCTCACATTTATTGGACTCTATTCTTATTAATAAAGTTATGAGAGAAACCTGCCACACTGTGAGAGTATTCTTTGAGTATTTATGATACATATACCTAATATATATTATAATATAAATATTAATGATATAAATTATATTAATATACCTAATGTCTTTGTTAAAACAATAAAAGAATGCTGCAGTATAGCATGGGCATTTCGTGTTTCTCCTTCAGTGGTAGATGTATTTAGTAGTATTTCTTTTTTGCATAGAAATAGATGTTGCTAGTCCTTATTGGAGATGTCTCCAGGATTATTGAATTAATATTTATCTTGAATTTATATTACAACTTACTACAAAACTCTTCTTAGTTGAGTGGAAGACAGTGAAGCATGTCGTCTACATTTTTAATCATGCTGAAATTAATTCCTGTGGTTTTGGAGTTCTAGTATTCTAGAACCAGATTTTCATGTTAGCAAAGGCTTTACATATAAGAGTTATTAAAATGTCATGTGCTGAATAAATTATCTTAAAAAGAATAGATCCAAGAAACCTTTTTTAAAACTGAAATGCAAAGAACTTATTTAATGATTATTTATAATATTAGAAAAGTGACTTTTAGCTTTATGATTTTATGGCTGGTTTTACATTTGTATATTTATCTCTTCGGTTATAATTTTTTAAATTGTTCCTGAACAGAAGGGATATGCTATCATCATTTACAAATACCATTGTTCTCTTAACAGTTTTTTTAAATATTCAGATTTTAAGAGAGGGTGGTCTCCAGGTACTAAGTCATGTGAAAGTTCTGAAATAATGAAAAATTTTGGTTCTAGTTCAAGGAAATAAGATGGCATTAGTGGTTAGGTAAGCAAGAATGGTCTTTCAGATGCAGGAAATGGTGCATTTATTGTCTGTTTATTAATAGGACAACACGTGGTTTTCTATCTTCAGAAAAAGATACATATGTCAGATTCATTCAAGTCGATTTTCAACTAGCAATTCCAGATCAAATAAATATACAGAAAATCATATTCTAAAATCTGTGCTGGAAACTGACTTCAGATGACAATTTGGAGTGAACGATGATTTTGGACCTTCTATGAGATAATCATCACTTAGTTCCTCAAATCTGTGAAAGTAACCAAAATGCCTTTTAAAACTTATTCTATGGGCCTCATGTCTGCAATGTTACCCTAATTCAAAAAAACTGATTCATTCTCTCTATCACTATTGGACTCAAAGACTTATCATTTCTAACTGTTGTCCAGCAACTATCCATACTTTAAAGTTATCTTACTTACAATTCAATACCATTTTTTTAGATTGGATTTTGAGATTGTACAAAGTGAGAAGAAAGTTACGAGGAAGAAAAATGATATTTTGTGGTTCTACACTTATATGCGTTAACAGAATAGAAAAGAAAAGAGCAATAATCACTTGATCATATTCATGAACAAATGTAAGATATTAAACCATGGGTCTTTTTAATATGCAATGGCTTCTGCAGGTGAGCATGGAGGTAACGTTGGGTCTTCAACATGAGAAGATAGTACCAACACAAAGAAAAGACTGATATATGTGAAACTAAGTGCAAAGCAGTTAATTTCAAGGAGCAAAACATTCATGTACAGAGACATAATGATCAGACAAATTCCAGCAAATCACAGAAGAGATAAACAGTAAGATGTTTGCCTTATATTCTGCTAGCCAATTACTTTGGTGCAGCAAAAATTAGCTTTCATGCAATGGGTCTTAAATATTGAGATATAAATAAATTACTCAAGCCAGAACAATAGATGGGTGAGGGGGTGGGAGGGGGATACTGGGGAGGAGAAGAGCAGTGGAATTTGCACCATATGCTCTAATTTCGACTTGGACAGCATTTTGTGTGTCTTTGGTAATAAACACGATTTCTGCTTTTTGTCTTCATGATGGGAGGTTTACATTTGGAGAGAAAAAAAAGAATACCAGTTTAAAGAAACAAATGAAGACCTTCTGCTTTTGAATATTTATTTTAATGAGAAGAAAGTCCATTTGGATGAGAAAGGTGAAGAAAAAAGCAAGTTAACACTTCCCTGATGTTCTCTGTGATCACGTCTGTCTTATCCGCCTCTAATTTCCTTTGATTTTAACTCATCTGTATGACCAGACATCTGTGAGTATTTATGCCTTTTTTGGTTATGTGCAGTCCCATTCTGGCTATCCATCAAATCCAGAACAGACTTCCCAGCACTGTTTTGTACAAAATGTGGAGCAGAATGATAACTGATTAGCATTACGTGATAAATGGACATTCTTCAGCTGAAATTGTAAAGCAAGAAACAGCTGAGACAACATATGAGCAGGAAACACAGAGGACAGCCTTTCTCCTGGTTCCTGTTCACACAGCTTACTTTTCCTTGCTATGATTTAAACTGTATATGGTCCAGGCGCTGGTTTTTGGATGCAGACATATAGGGAACATGTTAGTGCCCTTTTCTGTGCACATATTTGGGAGAAGACATCTTGATGACATTGCTAAGGTGTCTATTTCTTAACTCGTTAAAAGAAGAGAGTGAATGTCAAGGCTGTTGACTTGAGCGTTCTGCTAAAATCACAGACTGGCTTATCTTTGTCCCATAAATACTGTGGTAAATTTCATAAGCTCTTAAAGTATTTTAAAGATTTGTTACATTTTATGTGTATGATTGCTACGGTTGCATGTATAGTGGTATCATATGCACACTTTGTACCAATTTGGGTCAGAGAAAGGCAGGGGAATCCTTGGAATTGAAGACACAGTGAACTCCACACGGGTGTTGGAACGGAATGAAGGTTCTCAGCAAGTACAAGTCTTCTTAATCATTCGGCCAACTCTCTAGTCTGATATCATGCCTTTTAATTTTTGAGCTATAGTTAAGACCTCCATGAATCCGTGAAACTTATTCGTATTCAGATAAGAATCATCTGTCAAGTTTATAAGAAAATGATTCTGGGTGGCCTCCAATATAGTAACTCATGATCAATATTAAGGGTACAGCTCTTCACAGTCAGTCAATTGCTCCTTTGTAATAGTGTTAGTCAAGGCCTTCTGAATCTTCATTTCCATTAACAGAATGTAAAAGTCCATTTAAAGTAATATTTCTGAATTTATGTATATATGTATGTATATCTAACTATCATCTATCTATCTATCTATCTATCTATCTATCTATCTATCTATCATCTATCATCTTTCTTCTTTTCTTTCTTTCCATCTCTATTATCTATCTATACAATTCATCAACATATATATTTTAAGCAGCAAAACATCAACTCCTGGCAATATTTAGTCTGCATGCTTTATAGTGCTTTTTTACATTACTCCAAAGCTTATATTTCCACGGTGCTAGAGATACTAGCAAGCTAAAATACTCAGTTAAAATGTAACAACCGCCAAAACTTGAGTATGGTCTGAATATGTCACAAATTACTTTTTAGGTTTATTAAGAAGCATGAGTATATGACAGAGTCTTCAGTCGAGTGGAGGCATGTTACAGAGTTTTTTGTTTTTGTTTTTTTTTTTCAGTAATTGACACTTATTAGTTCAACTGAGAACCTTGTGATTGATTCTTTTTCCTACTCACTAATTGCACAGATTCAAAGTCAAAGCTTAGGTGATGAGTGTAAAGGGAAGCCTTATTGGATATTAACAATCTCTTGTGCCTGAGTGCCCTCTGTCTCTTTTTAGGGCGCTTTCATTATGACTGTCTCTCATCACAACCATAGGAATGAAGTGTCTCAACACTGATGTGCTTCACTACTCCTCTGACTAGCCGTTCTTGGAATGGTGAGAAAGTGAGATAGATTTGATTTGTGTAGCATGCATAGTGAAAGGGAAGGTTTGAGCAAACACTGAAAGGAATCCTAGAAGACTGTTTGCTTTCATTAAACAACACATAAAAATAATACAAAACAAACAAAAAGCCAAATACCTTACCTTCCACCACTTGAGGTCATGCCAAAATATTTGATCCTACAAATAGCAGAACATTTATTTTATATGGTAGAAGTACTTCAAAATGCCTCCTGAGATATTTGTATATTTTAAATTGTTTTCTTAAAGGAAACAATCATTTAAATATTATAAGCTCAATAAAATTTAAATATCATACATATGCCGTATTAGATGACACAAACCAGAAATACTTTAGTATTTGAAGTTGATTTAATTTTTTAATTTATTTCAACTCAATAATTAAACAAAACACAAATTTCATTATAGCACTACATTCATTAATTTTAAATTTTAACAACTATATGAAGCAGTTAACATTTGTAATTGTTTTATTTTTTCTTGGCTTTTGGGTATTCATTTCTGTCCGTGGATAGGAATAAATTAAAATTTAGATGAATGTGGCTATGTCATTAGGAAAGAATCCATTTTTCTTCTATGCAAAACATAAGGTTTGCATATTGGAAAGTATGTGGGTTATAGTTACATATCATCTTCTTAGAATATATACTATTTTCTAATTATAAACTTGATTTCATATACAATTTACTTTGGTTCAAGGATGATTTACATTAGCTGTTAAAACCATTGTAACATTTTAACTGATGGTTTAAACATATGTATATTTGATCATTGAACATTCAAGACAGTTGTATTACAGTTTTTTGTTAGTGTTCTCATAAATTTCTTTCCTCTAAGAATTTATTTAAACTTGCTGAACATTTTTTATGAAACAAATTTGTTAAAGGAAACACTATATACATGTTAGTTAATTAAGCATTATATTATCAGTTACAGTTTTAATAAAGATTTCTCTTTTTATTGGATATTTTTTATTTGTATTTCAAATGTTATCCCCTTCCCCGGTTTCCTGTCCATAAACCCCCTATCCCCTCCCACCTTCTTCTTCTTCTATGATGGTGTCCCCCTTCCAACCGTGCACTCCTTCCCACCTCCTTCTCCTGACATTCCCCTACACTGGTGGATCCAGCTTTGGCAAAACCAAGGACTTCTTCTCCTATTGGTGCCCAACACTTGCTGAACATTTTAACAAGATCAGTTTTGTTTCTAAATATTTAAAGTGTATTAATACATATAAATAAAGTAGAATACTTGAATGTAAGAAAAGAATACAAACTTATTTTTGTTCTTTTAATATAGTAATTGTCACAGGAATATTAGATACTATGCTCTGTTTTCTAGCCCCAGTCTTTAGCACTACAACACATTTCATGACCATGTCCAAAGATGACACACAAATTCACTTTAATATATTTCAATTATAAAATATGAAATCAACGAGGCTCGTGAGCTGACTTAGGCAAACTGAAAAATCAAACAGCAACTTCTGATCACCCTATGGTTGTTAGGTGCCATCTAATAAAGTCTGCCTTTGAAACCTTTTCAGTGTACTTGGTCACTAACATTCTGTCCTTGGCCTTGAAATGTATATTATGCCTGGATTCTAGAATCCTTAGTAATAAGAGCATTTTTGATAGACTTTGATTTCCTTCACCTCTCATATCTGAGCTTTAGTGTCACCACATTTTGCTGTTTGTATTTCTTCTGCCCACGATGTGGATTTCTTTTATTGGAATAAAAATGTTTGGGATTTGAAAGAATATGAAGGGATGGCCATTCAGAGCCTGCCCCACATGTGGCCCACGTATACCAAAACCATGTGTACCACAACATGCTGATAGGAACCAGATATAGATCTTTCCTGTGAGACACAGTCAGAACATGTCAAGTACAGAGGCGAATACTAGCAGCAAACCACTGAAAGGAGAACAGGACCCCCATTGAAAGAGTTAAAGAAAGGATTGAAAGAGCTGAAAGGCCTTGCAACCCCATAAGAACAACAATGCCAACCAAGCACAGCTTTCAGGGTCTAAACCACTACCCAAAGACTATACATGGACTGATCCTGGGCTCCAGCTGCCTATGTAGAAAGGATGGCCTTGCTGGGCACCAATGGAAGGAGAAGCCCTTGGTCCTGCCAAGGTTGGATTCCCAGTGTAGGGGAATGTTGGGGGGGTGGTCATGGGGGGATGGATGTGGAGGTGAACACCCTTATTGAGGGGGAGGGGGAGGGGGAGGGGAGAGGGGTTAGTGGGCTTATGGTCAGGAAACCAGGAAGGGGAATAACATTTGAAATGTAAAGAAGAAATACCCAATTTAAAAAAATAAAGAAAGAATATGAAAAATCAAATGTGTATATACACAAGCAACAATGCTTTCAATGAAATATTTTACAATGGAATCATACTACGCCAATGTTGAAATACTCCTTTGATCTCTAGCATATAAACACATATTACCAAAGTGAACACTCTTGTCTTGAACGTCAAATTTTATGCTGATTTTTATGGCTGTTGAATAAATTGTTGATTATTTCATAAACTGTTTCAGTGCCTTCTCATGGGATTGTAGAGTAAAAATACTCCCAGAAGAATCTATGAAACGTTAGTCATCACTCTGCTAATATTATCTGTCTTGCAATTCTCTCAACAATATTTCCCATGACATTTGGTAAAATTTCGTTCTGTCGCTTAAACTGCCTCCATTTCTGTTTGCAACATTACAGTGCTTTTTGTGGTATTTTAACACTTTTATTTAATTGCAAAACATAATTAGTACATAACGTATAGTCTAGTAGTATTTTACAGTTTTTTTATGCACAGTAGATATTTATTTCAGCTTCTTTATATAGTTAAAAGTATAGTGGACCAGCAACCAGAAATGAACGTCATAGATATTCAAAAACACCCTTCATTTTGTTCTTCCCACACACTACCTGGGGCAGAAGGCTGAGGGGAGTTTCCTTAGCATTGCTGTTATGTTACCTCGTTCTTCCCTCATTATTTTCTACTATTTTGTTATTGTCTTTATTGTTAGTGCATTACATATTATTTTCCATCCACTTTATCCTCATATAAAAAGGCAGTACATAAACAGGGAAGGCTCTTCTCATTATAAACATGGGCTGTTCTTCAAGGACATGTAAGTACTAGTGAACATTGCAAACGAATGAAGAGTAACTTGGTACATGTTTATTTATGTGTGCCTATGCGATTCAGTTTATGCCAAAGTCTTCCTAGGCATTGAAACCTTCCAGATCACTTATATTTGAACAAAAAGACTTGTTCATATCCTCCTTTATATATGAGATAGGATGGGACTTCATATATGTTTGAGGTCATTGGAAGTTTTATGCTTCCTTTTCTCCTACTGTATTTATCCACAACCCCTTCTACCCATTGACCAATTCTGTGATTCTGTTTCTAAAGTTTAATATTCAATTTAGTGCTTTTATACCTATTAAAAGATTTAAAAATTAGGGAGAAGAATAGTACATAAATGGTTAGTCATTCATTTACTTGGTGGCAAAAGGTCTCTTATTTTTTGAACGGGTTACAGATGCATTAGAAATTCCATAAAGTACTTTGGCAAAAACTGTTAAGAATTATGAACATGGATGGAGGAATTCCAGAATGCCTACTGAGTTATTAACCTGGAATGATAGTAGGAAGTGAAGGATAAGTAAATCATTCAATATATATATATATATATACATATACATATATAGATATGTGTGTGTGTGTGTGTGTGTGTGTGTGTAGTTTTGCAATGCACATGTAATGAACACTGAAAAAGAAAGGATTGGCATAAAGAACAAAGGAATCCTTCATTTTAATCTTAGTACTATCTATATTATGAAAATACTGATGACGAGTAGTAGATATTTCTTGTCTAATTTTAGCATTACATAATTATAAATATGTAAATTTGTGTATACTAATGATGGGCATATGATAGCCCTTTTGTAGAATAGAATAAATATTAAAGAGCAAGTTAAATGAAAATAATGAAGCAATGACAGAGTGAGACTGAATAATTCAACAAGGTTACACATTTATAACCCTTTTCCTGATGCAGAAACCAATCTTTGTATATAAACACCCCTCAATAGCTGGGGGCGGGGTCACAGCAACATGTATCTGTATGAGAAATGGGTTACTGGTACTCCTCTGTTTTTATGTCATGAAATAAATTTCTGACTTCTAAAGACTATGATTTCATATGTCTAGAGTAGTACTCAATTTGAAGTAAGTATTATTGTTGTTATCACTGTTTCATTTTGATTTTTTGTTGTGTTTTGTTTTTGAGACAGGGTTGCACTATGCAGCCCAAGCTAGTTTCAAACTAGCAACCCTGCATCATCTTCCTCTGCGCCAGGATTATAAGCAATTGCTACCATATGAAGCTTAGGTCAATAGAGAGTCAAACTGTAATTTGGAATGTTACTTTTTCAGTGATTTATTTTAAATTCACTTTACATCCCAATTGTACCCCCTCTGTGCCTCTGCCCCTGTCCCGCCCTTAGAAATCCCTCCTCTATTACCCATTCTTCTCCTCAGAGAAGGGGAAGCCCATTGGGTAATACCACAGCTTGGGATATCTAGTCCCAGCAGGACTAGGAATATCCTCTCCTGCTGATGCTCAACCAGGCAATCTAGGTAAGAAAAGGGATCCAATGGCACAGAACAGAGTCTGAGATGGATGCCCCTATGCCAATTGTTAGATCAATGTGCACATCTGCTATAAATGTGTAAGGGGCTTAGGCTGGTGGTTCAGTCTTTCCTCCCTCATGGACCCAGGTAATTGACTCTGCATGCCTTTTTGTGTGTTGTCCTTGACTTCTCTGGCTTGCTCAATTCTACCCCCCTACTCTTCTCCCAGGCTTTCTGAGCTCTACCTGATCTTTGGCTGTGGATCTGTCTGCCTCCATCTGCTGCTGGATGAAGCCTCTCAAGAGAAAGTTACGCTAGGTTTCTGACTGCAAGTATAGCAGAATATGATTAATAGTGCCAGGGGTTGTTTCTCTCTCATGAGATAGGTCTCTAGTTAAGGCAGTCTTTGGTGGGCTGTTCCCTCAGTCTCTGCTCCATGGTTATCCCTCCACATCATGTAGGCAAATTTGGAATGAAGGTTTTGTGGGAGGGTTGTTACCCACTGTAAGTTCTGCCTGGTTACGGAATGTGGCTGGCCACTTCATTCTCTCTATCAACTGCCACTCATTGGAACCTCAGCTAGGGTCACCCTCACAGATTCTCTATAGCCTCTACTGGCCTAGGCCTTCATCACTCATGGACAGATCCCGTATCTATTCCATTTTAGCTCGCAGCTCCCTTGGTAGCCCCTCTCCTCACACTTGATTCACCCGTCCATTCCCTGTTCCACCCAGTTATCCTCTTATGCCCCACCTTCTGATGACAATTTTGCTTCCCCTTCTGAGCGAGATTCACATCATCCTCCCTTGGTCCCTCCTTATTACCCAATTTATTTGGGTCTGTGGATTGTAGCGTGGTTTTCTTGCACTTTATGACCAATGTACATTTATAAGTGAATATATACCATATGTGCCTTTCTGGCTCTGGTATTGCTTTGTGATTTTTCTCTTAATACCCACGCCACTGCTCTTGAATACATTTCTTAAATTTGTTGGCCATTTTTATATTTTATGATAAAATTAAAAATTCTATGATAATATTTAAGTTGTATGGTTGCTTTTTAATTGCAATAGGTTCCTATCAATTGTAAGGGCCTCATCAGACTTTTTATTGAAAAATATTCTATTTCATTTGGTTGTAATTTTAAC
Source organism: Rattus norvegicus (assembly GCF_021556685.1). Classification (NCBI taxonomy): domain Eukaryota; kingdom Metazoa; phylum Chordata; class Mammalia; order Rodentia; family Muridae; genus Rattus; species Rattus norvegicus. The sequence goes on from NC_141547.1 coordinate 27,864,722, forward strand.
CACTTGCTTCACTTCATTGCTATTAGCATGATAATGAAATTTAAAATCATTTTGCCTTGTAGTTTTAACTCTTGGCATATATATGGTTTAAAGGAGATCTCAAAAAAGAATATAATTGTATTATAATGGTAGAAAAAAAGTAGCCAGACATGTTTGTTCATTTGAAATTAGGTTTGTGTTATCAGAAACGGTGAGGTGTCTGTATGAGAAGGTTGAGTTTGCTATGAATTAATATGTTCGCATTTTTCTTTTAGAAGTTGGTGATTTTGTTATGAAATCCAAACTCAATGAGCAAATTGAGTGTCAGGAAGCATCACACTTATGCTTTTGTCTAAGAGTCTCATCCTGCTGGAACCGGAAAATGTCATCCTGAGTGAGGGAACCCAGTCACAGAAGAACACACATGATATGCACTCACTGATAAGTAGATATTAGCTCAAAAGTTCGGATTACCCAAGGTACAATCAACAGAAAACATGAAGCTCAAGAAGAAGGATGATTAAAGTGTAGATACTTCAGTCCTTCTTAGAAGAGGGAACAAAAATATTCATAGGAGGAAATACAGAGAAAATGTTTGGAGCAGACACTGAAGGAAAGGTCATCCAGAGCCTGCCCCACCTGTGGATCCATTCCGTATACAACCACCAAACCCAGACAATATTGCTGATGCCAAGAAGTGCGAGCTGACAGGAGCCTGATATAGCTGTCTCCTGAGAGACCCTGCCAGAGCCTGACAAATACAGAGGCCAATGCTCACAGCCAACCATTGAACTGAGAACGGGGTCCCCAATGGAGGAGTAAGAGAAAAGATTGAAGGAGCTGAAAAGCCTTTCAACCCCATAAGAACAACAATACCAATCAATCAGAGCTCCCAGGGACTAAACCACGATCTAAACTGCTCTAACCACATGAACAAACCCATGGCTGCAGCTGCATATGTAGCAGAGGATGGACTTGTTGGGCATCAGTGGGAGGAAAAGCCCATGGTCTTGCCAAGGCTCGATGCCCCCGTATAGTGGATGTCAGGGCTGGGAAGTGGGAAGGGGTGGATGAATGGGTGGGGGAACACCCTCATAGAAGCAGGGGGAGGGGCTATGTGGTGGGGTTTATGAAAGAGAAACTGGGGAAGGGTAATATGAAATGTAAATAAAAATATCCAAAAAACGTCTCATCATACTGTTGTTTGTATTTATTTGTACAACCCCCTTGAAGTTATATTACTTACATAAATTAGAGAGTGAATATGTACAGTATTTTTTGGTTTGTATATGTCACGGAGTCTTTTAAACATTGGGTTTTCAAAGCTCTGGTGTTTTTCATTTTAATTATTATCAAACATTTGCTAAAATTAGTTGGCCAAATATTTGAAGGTTCACCTTTCATTGATGTTGCTGTGTATTCTTATACCATACCGCACTGTCTTATTTGCTATGACTTTGGATGGAACTAGAAAATATCATCCAGAGTGAGGTAACCCAGTAACAAAATAACACACACAGTATGCACTCACTGATAAGTGGATAGTAGCCCAAAAGTTTGGAATACCTAAAACAATATTCACAGATCATAATGAAGCCCAAGAAGAAGGAAAACCAAAATGTGGATACTTCATTTCTTCTTAGAAGGGAGAACAAAATACTCATGGGAGTAAATGCAGGGACAAAGAGTGGAGCAGGAACTGAAGAAAAGGTCATCCAGAGACTGCTCTACCTGGGGATCCATCCCATATGCTATTGCTGATGCCAAGAAATCCTGGTAAGAGAATAACATTTGAAATATAAACTAAAAATATTCAATTAAAAAATAATTTAATACCCCCACCCCCAAAGTGCTTGTGGACAGGAGTCAGACTTGGGTGTCTCCTGAGAGGCTCTGCCAGACTCCTACTGATACAGATGAGGATGCTTGCAGCTGACCATTGCATTGAACACGAGGACTCTAATGGAGGAGTTAGAGAAAAGACTTAAGGAACTGAAGGAGTTTGCAACACCATAAGAAGTACAAAAATATCAACCACCCAGACCCCACCAGAGTTCCCAAGGATTAAACTACCAAGCAATGAGTACACATGGTGGGACCCATGACTCTAGCCACATATCTAGCAGAAGATTTTATTGTCCAGAATCAATAGTAGGAAAATCCCTTGGTCCTGTGAAAGCTCATTTTCCCAGTGTAGGGGAAATGCCATGGCCTTGAGGTGGGAGTGGGAGTGGAAGCATCCTCATAGAGGTAGGGGGAGAAGTAGGGGTATGGAAGTGGGGAGGGGATAACATTTGAAATTTAAATACATAAAATATCCAAGAAAAATAAAATTAAGAAAATAGAATAAATTATAGATGTCAAAGAAAAAAAGAAAAATGAGTTTTCCAAAGTGTTTTCTCCCATTTTCAAGTAGTGTTCATTATATTGAATCTTTCAATGGCTGTATTTGTCTTTGGGGAGGGGGTTCAATTACTCAATGATAGCAAAGAATTAGCTAAGAGAGTAGAATTTCATTGAACTACTAGATAAAACTAGGGAGTTCTAACGACTATTAGTTTTGTGGGATGCCAAAAAACAAACAAACAAACAAACAAACAAAAAAACCAAGCAAACAAAATGAAAACGAAACAAAAACCGTGATTAACCTTGATTTTGCCTAAAACATAAATGTTTATTTTCTTACTATTTTGGGGTCTTAAACCACGAGGTCAGAGATCAGGTATTGATATTGAAAAGACTAACTGCTTCTCTAGGAAATGAGGGGAATTCTGCTTTCCTTGTCCTCTCACTTCTGTTTGCTTTTTCTTTTCAACCCAGCTTTGGAATTTGTTACAGGTGGTGTTATGTGCCCCGGGAATTCATGGTTTCTCTCTGTATTTTTTTCTTTTCATTCATTATTCCTTATGTAAGGAAATGGGATTAGGATGTCATTATATTCCCACAAGTATAATCATCTTTACTAAAATAAATTTTTCTTTATAAGACATATCATGATTAGGGCTTTAGGTAAGGGATTTTTGAGGAACACCAGTCAAGCGATCAAACCAACTTTGGTAGGCTTTATTTCCTCATTTTTTAAAACTGTGGGTCCTTTTCAAATATGTAGGTCTTCACTTTTCTTCCACAATGTTTTATCATTTTCAGTATGTATCACACTTCTTTTATTAAATCTATTTCTATTTTTGACTATGTTATTGTAAGGTCTTATGTCCCCCTACACTCCTTATCTAATTCATGAGACCATCTTATCTAATTATTCAGTGCACACACACACACACACACACACACACACACACACAGAGAGAGAGAGAGAGAGAGAGAGAGAGAGAGAGAGAGAGAGAGCCTACTGAATTCATAAACTGTTTTTCATGTTTGTGTGTTGAGGGATGATCACCTGAAAAATATTTTGTAATGTTAATTGTGCATGGTGTCATCTGTAACCAGAGACAGTGTAACTTCTGGCGCTAATATAAAGGTCTTTTGCCCTTTCCTAGTTTCCCTGAGGAGAACCTACACTGTAATGTTAGAAGTAGGAACAGCAGGCATCATGGTCTTGTTTCTATCTGTAGAGAGGCATGGAGCATTTTGGTGGGATCCATAGCTATTAGGATTTAGGTGTGATATCTGAGCTGCTCAAACTTCTTTATTATTTCTGTTATGTACTTTTCTCTGCTTCTGTACCCTTTATTTTGGAGTCTCTCATTTCTTCCAGAGTTTCTGAACACTTAGGACATATGCCTATGAAAGGAGAAAGTATTATTTTCTACTTTCTAGGATACTATAGTCAAGTGAGTCTATTCATTATGAAATAATTTTAAAGATCTATATGTGTAAAGAACAGTTTCTTTCACACTGCTACGTTTTGAGAGGAAAAGCTAGAGTGGGATTTTTAAAATGCTCTTCTGTTGTCTGACATTCACTTTCTTGAAAGAAATCCAAATCCATCCATTAAGAAAGTAGAATTCTATTCAATTTTGATGGAAGAAAAATGTTGACATCATGGAGAGATAAGGAAAAGACCATCATGCTATGGTTCACAGACCTAGAGAGGCTACTTAACAAGGAGGGCTTAAGGAGGATACAAGGAGCTCCGTGGTTAGAGGAGTTAGAATACATTTTGTGGATAGACTTGGGGTTGGTGGGGTTGTGAACAGGAGGGAAGACATGGGGGCTGATGTCATGGAAGATACTGAGAGAAATTACTGGATTCAGGGTCATTTGGAGGGGTCAGATAGAAATCCGCTGCAATAGAAACTCCATGGAATCTGCGAGAGTAACTCTAGAAAAGACTACTAGTAATAGGAGACACAGAGCCTGACCAAACATTTTCATTACGTAAGCAAGACCTTAAGTGGAAGGATTGGGACACCAATCCAGCCTACAAAACTTTAGACCTACACTTTGTTCTGCCAACAAATTGTTCTGGGAACACAGTCTAGCAGAATCATTATCAAAGAGACCAGCAACTGATGGGGGCAGATGTAAAATACCACAGGAAACATTACATGGAGCTTCATGAATCCTGCAGAGGAGGGAAAGGAATGGTTGGTGGAACCGAAAACATTAGATCAGGGACACAGCAAGAGAACATAGTCCACAGAATCAACTGACTGAGACTCATGGGGACTCAGAGATCAGGAAGCCTGGATCTGATCTAGGACCACCATAAATATGTTATGGCTTAATAGTTGGGTACCTTTGTGGGAATCCTTACATGGGAGCATGGGCTGTCTTCGACTCTTTTGTCTAATTGTGGGACACTTCTACTGAGTTGCTTGTCCAGCCTTATTGTCATGGTATGTGCCTGGTCTTATTGTACATGGTCATTCCTTGTTTAGTTGATATCCCTGGGAGACTTTATTTTCTGAAGAGAGACAGAATGGGGTGGATCTGGGGGAGACGGGAGATAGGGGGAAAGGCTGAGGGAGTGCAGGGGACCCTGCAGTTGGAAGAGTTCTCTAGTCATTACAAATATTATTTAATCATTCTGCTTCATGCAAATACAAGAAGGCACTCTGTTTTCAAAAGTAAAACTCAGTAAAGAGTGAGCATTCTGCTAGCACATTACCATATATTTCTTGTTGTTTATACTCTGGTAACTTGTGTACTCATCACCCAAAGATGCTAAAGCATCTTTGATTTAGAACCATAAAAGCAAAATATGCTAATAAAAGCAGACAAGAAGTGGAGACTCTTATACTAGTTTCATTAACTTGTTTTCCTCCCAGTTTGTCAGATGAGGAACGTTGTAACAGAGAATTGGATTCTGCAGGAATGTTAGGGACATTCTGCGAGATGCTCCTCTTGCTGTTCTGAGATATGGCTCTATATCTTAATGAAGCTCTGATATACAGATTAAATAAACACTTCCCAGTATTGCCTGAAAATATTTTCATAGACAAGTTGATAAATAAGGGTCATAGTTAGATATCTGAATAAATGATAGTTTGTTCTCACAAAGAGCAAAGATAGAAAAGCCTTTCCAATATTACAACTTCAGAGAAGGGATTTACACAAATCTTATAGGAATGGCATGTATCCAAACCAAGCATGGCCGGTTAATGCATATGCCCATGAATGGCTTTAGTGGGTGTTTGTCAATAAGGCCTGTTTTGTTTCCTGGGTCTGAAAATTACTGCTGGGATATGTTTGATAGAACAAGGGAAAGAGGTAGCAGAACGAATGTTCACACTTCCGTAGTTTTCTTGTCTCATTTTGTTTTCCTAGACTGTTTTGAGTCTATGGATCTCTTTTTTTCTACCCTTTTCTACTTCAACAAATGCTCTCATTAAGTCAACAATGATATTATTGTTCAGCAGCACACTTCCTACTCTAGTGCCCATATTTCATCTCTTTGCTACATTTAACAGAATTGACGCCTCTCTTCTTGAAATTCTTTGCTTCCTTGGATTTTCACACTACATTATATCTCCTTCTATTCTGTCATCGTAGGGAACTCCAGTTCATCTCTTTTTTGCTTCATTTTTTCCATGCTTTAACAGACTGCTCAGGGATTACATTCTTAATCGTCTCACCGGGAGTTCACCTAGCAAATGTAAAACTGATGATTCCAACATTATAATCTTGGTTCTGGACTAAACATCTCTTCTTAGCGCTATATATTTCCATCAGTATTTTTGATATTCTCTACTTGGTGGTAAATGATCTCTCACACCAGAAATGTTACTTCAATATGAACAGGGCAGGCACCCATGGATTAAGCCAAGGAGGGGACAAAATAATTTTGGGGAAAAATGGTTGCATTTTTAGTAAAAGTATATGGAAATTTTTATCTTATCATTATGCCCTAAAATGTATTATAGCAAATATTTATGTAAATTTTACATTTTATTAGATCCTATTCGTAAAAATGTAATGGATTCACAGTAACATGCATATATCATATCATTTATGTACCATATATGAGAATGAAGATTTTGATGTATATTATGGTGATGGTGGTGGGGGTGGTAGTAGTGTGTGTATGTGCGTTTGTGTGTATGTCCTGAATCAAATCCATATGTTAACATTCCAAAGTAAATTTCTTTACCTTTCTTAGTGCTTTTATTAAATGACACTGCTCTCTAGCTAACCATACAAACTATTTTTTCAAGAGTTTTGCTAGTCTACAGTCTATAATGAGTCACAAGGTCATGCCCAGTCATCTCAGACCTGTCCTTTTGTCTTCTACATTGCTGAGATTAAAGTAAAATTTACCAGTGATCTTTAATGGCAGATTGCGAGTTGGAAAAGAAAAAGGAATAAAATGGAGAGAAGACACCATCCATCTGAAAAAAATATGATTATTTTAGGTTCTAAAATACATTCCTTAAGAAGCTCTATTACCTATACTTAAAGATTAAGGCAGGAATAATTTATGCAAATAATTTATTTAATAATTTATTTTATTAGTTCAATATGTTTTGGGCCTTTACAAACCATGCTTATTGATTGCATATTTGTAGTAACCAAGGGATGACAAATAAAGTAACAAGCTCTGTGGATGAGAGGGCCAAGACCTAACAATAAATGACACATCGACCAAATGGGCTGAAAGGTGTAGGTGTCTTCAATGTAAAATGCTGTTAGGTTGCCATATCCAAGTTAAAATCACTTTTTAAATAATGGCATGTAAATATTAGGCATCTGTTAATATCTACTGAAAAGTATTATTGACAAATACAATTATGAAATTGAATTTCTTTCAAGTAGAATTATTCCAAATTGTTTAATAGAGATCAAATGTTAACTTTAAAGTAAAATAGTAGCGAATTATATTGTTATTAAAATAGGATTAATAAGAACCCCACAATCGGATGCTACAGGTTACTAACATGACATAAGCTTGCAACCCTATAAGAACGACAGTGCTAACCAACCAGAGCTTCCAGGGACTAAACCACTACCGAAAGACTATACATGGACTGACCCAGGGCTCCAACTGCATATGTAGCAGAGAATAGCCTTGTTGGGGCACCAGTGGAAGTGGAAGCCCTTGGTCCTGCCAAGGTTGGACCCCCAGTGCAGGGGAATGTTGATGGGGCAGGTAAAAGGGGTGGATGGGGTGACACCCGTACTGGGGAGGGAGAGGGGGTGGGGGCTTAAGGACAGGAAACCGGGAAAAGGAATAACATTTGAAATGTAAGTAAAGAAATATATCTAATAAAAATATTAAATAAAAAATAAAATTAGTATGCACTAATTATATAACCTAACTGCATATATCATCTAAAAGCTGTTATTAGTTCAAAATAAAAGTTATAAAAGAAGGAAAGAAAGAAAGAAAGAAAGAAAGAAAGAAAGAAAGAAAGAAAGAAAGAAAGAAAGAAAGGAAGAAAGGAAGAAAGAAAGAAAGAGGTGAGTTTATTGTGGAATAACTAGACCCAAATTTGAAAAAGTAAAAGGACCCTATTATTATCGCTATCATCATCATCATCATCGTCGTCGTCGTCGTCGTCGTCGTCGTCGTCATCATCGTCGTCGTCGTCGTCGTTATCATCATCATCATCATTAACATTATCATTATCATTATATTGTCAATGTTACTTGCTCTTTGATCATAACCTTGGATAAGATATAGCACAAAAAGATAAAAAATATTCTTTTCACTCAGGCATTAGTACATGTTGTTTAGATTTACAGAAAGCCTTTTCTATGACTCATAGAACTCTCTAATTTTAGTGTATAAGCAGGTTTAACTTCAGAGTCATTGAACCATTTTTAAGCCACAAGCATGAAGGGAATGTTTAATTTTTAATAGTTTTAAAAATATGTTTTGAGTCAGAATCAGTAAAGAAACTGCAGGCATACATAGTAGTTATTATCATCACACTGATGTATTGTCTTACTAGTGGAAATGATATTGTGGCTCTAAAGAATCATCAGTTTGATTCATCTTGCCTTGCATTCATTCCTAATCCTTATATTAATATCACAGTTTTTCCCTACAAAAAAGCTGTTTCAATGGATGTTCTTTTAACAGTGCCGTCAACCTCTCCTGTTACCGTCTTTCTGATAAGAACCCTCACACACATAATTTTCCCTCCCCTATCTCGCTATTGACAGATTTCCTAATTCAGCAATCATACTGTCATGTGTTCTAAACCATAAAGACTATAGTAAATATTTTGTGATTCTTCTTTCAAAGCTTTGCATATCATAATATCTCAGTAATTAGAATATTCTCTATATGATTTATAGTTATAACTATAGTTATAATGTCCTTTAGCCCATTTATTATTTAAACCTTTATTTCAAATAATGGTTTGTGTCTCATATTATACACTTATTTTTACTCTGACAAACAAATAATTCTAAAGTTGTATGTCATGGAAATATCTAAGTTCCTGGTTCTTGTTTCTTCCCATCATATTACTCTATTATTTTATTCTTATCTAGACTAGAATTTAAAGGCAGAGCTTCTTACCACAGGCTTTTACTGTAATGTTAACTGGTCAAGGAAATTTTCAGTTTGTATTTGCCATTTTGTGTGTGTGTATGTGTGTGTATGTGTGTGTGTGTGTGTGTGTGTGTGTGTGTGTGTGTGTGTTCAGATTGTAGCCATAAGAGTCTTCCCAGAATTCTACCCTAGGTTTAAAAATCCTTTGATTTCAGTTGCTTGCCAATCTTGGTATAAAAACATTGAATGGAAACCTGTAGAAGTACGCAACTCAATTTTAAATAACTTTTAATATAATTCTTCTTTGTTTTGAGACTAGATCTCACACAATTCAGTATGGACTTTGCTTTACTCCATTTCCAAAGCTGGTTCTGAATTTTTGATTCTTCCACTTCTGTTGCTTAAATACAGGAGAACAAAGAATGCTACTGCGGTATCTTGGAAAATGACTGAATCTTTCTTGTCCTAGGAGGTAAGGTCATAAATACCTCAAAGTTACTCAGAACTAGTATTTTGGGATTCTTCTCTTCTGCATGTGAAGAAAGAAGTTCACAGACTACAGGAGGTGGGATTTAGAATGAGTTTTATTATATATTCATGTTTCTAAGGAATTATAAGGAGAGAGAGAAAGTAGGAGGAGAGGAAGAGAGAGGGAAAGGGCAAGGGAGCATGAAAGGGAAGGAGTCAGGGAGGGAAGAATAGAGAAAGGGAGATGGGGAGAGGGGAGGTGGAGGGAGACCCAGAGAGAGGTACACACATACATATACACACATACATACACAAACACAATGAAGGGGAAGGGAGGGAGGGACGGAGGGAGGGAAGGAGAGAGAAGGAGGGAGGGAGAGTCTATAAAACCAATAAAAGAGTTCCAGAAAACATGGTACCATCACTTGTAGTCCGGATACTTTGGAATGACATGTGACAGAAACTGGGATAACATGCTCAGAGGGGAAAGCTGGTTATTTTAGTTGTCCTAACATATATCCAGGTATATCCACTCAATTTGAGATGCATAGTCTCCTATAGTCCTTAGGCAGAGATCTTCATTCTAGGAATGATGGAGTAATTGGAGCTGGGAGTGTCTTGTCATTCATAGCCTCCAGTAAGGCTATTTGAATTGTTGGATTCGGTGTCTAATGAATTTCTTGGATTGTTAACATACATCCTACCTGTCTAACCATTTTCTATCTCTGGTTCTTAAATCAAATACCAGGATTTCAAGTGCATACCATCATGCCTAAGCATTAACACACACACACACACACACACACACACACACACACACACACCACTCACACACACAAATACACACACAGACTATTGTAAGTTTCTTATTGAAAATAATTTATAGATTATATCTTATCATTTTTCTACAGAAAGGACAATAGCAGGTTGTGTGTGGGTTGGTATTATCCTGTTTCAGTCACCCTTGTGAGTGGAATGCATCGTGTGTAGATGTAAGATCCAGTATATATTATAAAAGCTCCTATAAGTAGCTCTTAGGAGCTGTTCTCAAACTAACTCTCATATTTTCCTTGTGATGTGTGAGGGAGACAGCAAAAGGAGGTTTCTTCGTTGACAGTTTGTTTCTGTTTGCACTGATCCTAGCAGTGGGGATGCAGAAGATGCAGAGGCTTGGAGGCTGTCAAGGAGTTTCCATTCCTCTCCAGGTCTCCTGTGTAGCTGCCACGGTAAAAAAGAGACTTTAGGGTACGGACTTTTCAGTTATCCTAAAATCAGCCTCATTAGAGATATTCTTTTCAGAGTTGGATATGAGGTCCACAGAGTCTCTAGTCAGTGACATCGTACTGATGTTTTATGAGTAACCAGAATTCGGGTTCTATTAGACACTTTCTCCAAGAATCTAAACAATGATCATTCTAACCTTGGGCTTTTCACTCTCCCAACCTGGGGTTATCATCTGCTTCCTGCCATTTAATAATTTATGAGGCCTCAGCATTTCTATTTTGCCATTTTAGCTTTCTAATAAGATGTTAGCCATTATTCACATTAAAGGCTCCCTGTTACCCTAACTTATGTGGCTTTTCTTTCTTTACTGGATTCCAACTTACAAGAATAAAACTGAATCATTGGTTAATTAAAGTGCCTCAGAAACAGACAAGGCTATATTTCAACTTCTAAAAGAGGCTTTAGAGCGATGGGAGGAATAAGTTAAGTGGTTTTCTGATGTCAGTCCCAGAGGCACAGATTTCAACTCTTTGGTAAAACCTTTTTCTCCATAGTGATCTCACCCATAACTCCCATTTTCATGGACTTGAACTGTCTTGCTCTTCATCTCAGAGGAGTCAGAGACATGAGCAGTAGTCTTCCTAATGAAGCCACTAGTGACAGAAGCAGTGATGACATCACAGGACTTCCAAAGTATCAGTGTGAGTGGCGAAATTCTGTTTGATCATTTCTTCTTCTAAAACAGTGGTTATTCTTGCCTAAGTTATATATTCTATTAACTGATCGAGAATTATCAAACTAAAATATAGTTGGAAAGAACAGATTGTGTAAGAGAGGGTAATTATCTCCTTATCACAATTGTAAGATGTATACTATTATTTAACATTTATTGCCATTTAAGCAAGCATGAACATGTGTATATATATATATATACATATATATATATATATATTTCCACTCCTTCTATAGCAAGGACTTTTATGGAAACTTAGGTTCTGAAAATCAGGGTTTATGATTTTATTTCTTTCAGTTACTTATACATAATAATGTCTGCACCACCAAATAAATATAATGTCATTGGCATAGTATCATAAATATAAAACAAACATGGGTGCTCACAAATTTACAAATAGTTTACAGGCAATGACTAAATAAGAACATAAATATTTGAATCAGAATTCTAACAAAAAATAATAAACTTAAAAGTCTCTGTAAAGCACACAAAATATTTTAACAACATTATTTAAAATCATTTAACTATTATTTGCTAATATCTTCACTAAAATATACTAGTCATTATTCTCTTGTCAAGTTTTAGAAAATTTGCCAAGAAATTTGTCATTTTAAAGGCCTTAAAACTCTTATTTTCCATAACATTGTTACCTTGGGTTGAGGAAAATGCCTTCTGTATTCCACCTCATGAAATATAGCAAGAATGATAGAATGTCGGGTAGTGTCTGCCTGCCTTTGTTTCTCTCCCTTAAAACCCGGCTGCCATGTCTAGCCTCAATAGGAGATTTGCCTAACCTAACTGCAACTTGATACAGTAAGGCTGGTTGATATCCATGGGAACCCTCCTCTTTTCTGAGGAGAGGAGGAAAAGTGTTGATGGACAGTGGCAAGCTGAGGGGAGGGACTGGGTGAAGAGGCAGGAAGGGAACCTGCCATCATGATGGAAAGGAATAACTTAATTAATAAAAATAAATAGTACATGGATGCTCTGCTCTCATGTATGAGGACCTGGTGCTGGCAGGCGCTAGAAGATGCCATCTGATCCCCTAAACTGGAGGTACAGACATCTGTGACTCTCCATGTGGATGCTGGGAATTGAACAAGTGTCCTCTGCAAGAGCAGCCACTGCTCCTAACTATTGGGACATCTCTCCGGACCCTCAAATTCCTTTGAAGTTGCTTTGAACATATATTTTGCTCCCTGTCTGTTTCCAAGCATCAGGGGGTAGTGTCTACAGAGTAAGTCAGCTGTGATTCCTCCAACTATTGCAAAAGTCTCATGGAAATCATTAGAAACCTTCGTCTTTGAAACCAGTTTAGCCCCTCCCCTTGCCTCTTTTTTTATTTTTACCAGATAGAAAATTATGAATGAAATGCTTATCCACAATTCACTAAATACAGGGTAAATGTCTTCTATGTCTCACAGGAAACTAGATTTATTAAAGTATTGATAATTCTGAGCCTGCCTGTAAATCACTTCTTACAGTTTCAGGCTTATAGATGGGTAGGAGCCAAAATGTTTTAAATTTTCTCTTCTTCTGCCAGATAATCAGAAATCCTTGCTGCTGTTGCTGCTGCTGCTGCTGCTGCTGCTGCTGCTGCTGCTGCTGCTGCTGCTGCTGCTGCTGCTGCTGCTGCTGTTACTGTTGGTGCTGGTGCTGGTGCTGGGGCCGATGTTGTTTTCGTTGCTGCTGCAGCTGTTGCTGCTGCTGTAGCTGCTGTTGTTGCTGCTCTTGCTGTTACCACTCTTGTCATCTGGATTTCTTTCTTTCTCCACCCTCAGGAGCCCCCTGAAAACAGCAAGCCTCACTCCCCACAGCTGTCTTGGCTCCAGCACACAGATATGCCTTTCTCTGGCTGCTCACTCTGACTATTGGCAGACAGAAAATGAACAGGCTGCAGAATCAACCCATTAGTGTCAACCTAATCCCCTGTAATGGGATCCACTCTGGCCAAGACTAGGCACCAGTCCCTTTTCCCCTTCTTCATGAGTCCTGCCTCTTCGCCCAGTACAGTATCAAGTCATTAATGGAAGGGATGAAGGCACTGGGTTTGCCGCCACTTTTTGAAGAAAACCAGAACAATGCCATTGGGAGGTTGAAGTTACATATTAGAGGACTGGGAAATGATAAGTATTTTTGCAGTAAAAAGCATACTGTAGAGGTTTAGTCACATGTGTTTTGAACTATGCATATTTTAGAAAAATACATTTTGAATTTTGCTTATCATTTTACAGTACTAAAAATTTGAAATTGCTATAAGTATTTTCAGAAAAACTGTGTATTCTTCTTCCCAACAGGAAAGGGGGAAGGGAGGAGAGAAGAAATGATCTAGATCCTCCTATCTCTCCTCCCAACTACTGTGATTGCAGACCTGAGCCACTACAGCCAGGATTTTAGTTGGAGCTGGACATCATACCTAAGTTTTTGTGAATGTTTTACAAGCACTCTACAACCTGAACTACATCTCCAGGCCAGAAGGGTATTAAAGGTAGTGGGAGGACCAAGTTTGAGACTATCAAGAGAAAGGTTCTGAATTAAATATGCAGAAACCTGCTGGTAGCTGAAGAATGATGCTTTTCAAATACTAATTTATATTTAAAGTCAATTATGATGAATGAACGTGTAATCTTCAAGGGTCTCCCCAAGTGACTTTTATCCTTAAGTCAGATCTCATGTGGGCTTAGAATAGCAACAACACAAACTATGTGGAAATCTAAAGCAAACCTTGCATTGCAGGATTTTCCTTCTGCCAAACTCCTTACACAATCACCCCGTTCGGTTCACACACCTTCTTCAGTTTTACAAGCAGCTGCAATGTACCGTTTTATTTCATTCCATGTGAGATTATTTTCCCTTTAGAATTTTATTTTATTTTCTTTGTTTTTATAGAATTTAATGGTATTTGCTTAAAATTTCAAGGCCACATATGGATGCTGTGCATAAGAAAGGATTTTAATTAGGGGAAAGAGAGGACTTTGGGTCGGCCAATATCGTTATAATAAGAAGTAAGTTAGACCCTTATTTATGTATCCAAAACAGTATGTCTCCATCTCTCATCCATGCTGTAACTGCAGGAACTCAAAGGAGAAAGAGGAGATATTTCCATTTTATTGTGGAACACACTCAGTATGAATGTCTATGGGGTATATAATAATTCAATTTGTTAGAATTCACCTGTAATAAGTTACACAATCTGTGGTTTCATCCATATCAGATATGTTGAAGACAAAGAATGTAAAAACTTTTTCTTTCTTTCTTTCTTTCTTTCTTTCTTTCTTTCTTTCTTTCTTTCTCTTTCTTTCTCTCTTTCTTTCTTTCTTTCTTTCTTTCTTTCTTCCTTCCTTCCTTCCTTCCTTTCTTTCTTTCTTTCTTTCTTTGTTATTTTCTTTCTTCCCTTTTATTTCTGACGAGGTTGCCTTTGAAGATGTAGATGTGAAAAGTATGAGCACTGTGTAAAAAAATTCGGTATGGATTCATTTCCAACGTCACTAGCCATTTCATCTTGTAAAAATGTCATGCTGTCCATCTGGAATTCAGTTTTGTGGTAAGAATTATGCCAAAGGATCTTGGGCCTCTGAGCCAAAATAGATTTCATCTCCCTCTGCCTTCGAGGAAACGCCAACCCAAACATGAGGAGTAGTGAAATAATTGGGCAAGATCTTGCATTTTAGCAAGAAACACAAGAGTTCTAAACTCAGTACTTACATTTGATTATATCTTTGTGGCCCTTCACCTTGTCAAAAGTCCCCTCCATAGCTTCTTTTCCCTCAAAACAGAGAGAGAGAGAGAGAGAGAGAGAGAGAGAGAGAGAGAGAGGTACAGCTGTTGTATGGACTGAAAGAATGTAATTGAACTACAAACAACTTCTGCAGTTCTCCTAGCCAAATACACACACACACACACACACACACACACACACACACACACACACATACACGCATGCTCACACATAACAGCATTCATTATTAAATTTATTCTTATATAAATTTCAGTGGCTTTTAGTTGGAAACCTCCTTTAAAATTTTAATTTGATTCTCATTGATTAAAATATTTATTTCGAAACTCTAAAGCCTCAGATTTCAAAGATAATACATTATTCTTCTTTCTGACTCTCAGCTGCTATCAGTTTTCTACCTTTTATTGATGTCAAGGTGGTTCTAAGCTACAGAAGAGTAGCCTCAAGATTGAATGACTAAATAGTTTGGGACCTTGATTTTTATCAACTTTTGAATTAGTGTCAGAGATTGTGTTAGCTCTTGTGAGTTACAAGTGTTCATAACTGTCAGCTCTTTGGTTTAAGCCTTTTTATTTAATTTTATTGACTATGAATTTGGTTATTGTATCTCATACATTTAGCATTAAATGAAGCTCATCTCCACTTGTTTCTTAAATTTGAGTTCAATCTCTACATAGTGTACCACCATTATTTTAAAATTATAATATCTTCCACTATAAATAAATTTATATCTCCCCCTTCCCAACTAGGTCCAGGTCAGCAGCCTGGCCAATACCCACCCAAATGATGCAGCCTGCATGCTTCTCAGGAGGTCCACAGTGATCAAGAACCCAGGAGGTCTGCAATAACAAAGGGTATAGGAGATCTACAGTAACCAGAGACAAAAGAGGACTGCTGTAACCAGAGACACAAGAGCCCCACCCTAACCAGAGACAACATTGCCAGTTCTAACTCAGGTCACAGAGCTCTACCTGCCTCTAGGAATGTTGGTTCCAGTAAGAGACACCTAAGTCCATTAACATCAGAGAGAACCAGATGCCCATAGGCAAGCACAAGCTCACAAATGACAAAACCCAATGCAATTTGACATCATCAGAACACCACAGCAAGACCTAACACACATGAAAAGAAAAATAATGACCTAAAATCCTACCTGATGAAGATGATAGAGGTCTTTAAGGAGGATATAAATACCTCCATTAAAGAAATACAGGAAAACAAAAGCGAACAGGTTGAAGCCCTTAAAGAAGAAACAAATCCCTTAAAGAAATCCAGGAAAATACAATCAAGTAGGTAAATAAATTAAACTAATGGTCTAAGAACTAAAAATGGAAATACAAACAATAGAGAAAACACAAAGGAAGCAACCTTGGAGATGGACAACTTAGGAAAGAGATCTAAAGCCACAGATGCAAGCATCACCACCAGAATACAAGAGACAGAAGAGAAAATCTCAGGCATAGAAGATACCAAAGAACATACTGACATGTCAATAAAAGAAAATACAAGTGTAAAAAAGGGCCAGCAGACTGAATGGAAATATACAACCTCGGGTGGTGAGAGAGTAGGGGACGCTCTAGAATGTACCAGAGACTTGGGAGGTGAGAGGCTCTAAGAACTCATTGGTGGTATCCTTATCCAAAATGCCCAACATTGAGGAAAGGGAACTCAAAGAGTCCACATTCAGTAGATAGACAGGACCTCAAGTGGAGGGACTGGATTACTAACCCACAGTCAAAATTCCTGATCCAGAATTGTTCCTGTCTAAAAGAACTGCGGGTACAAAATGAAGAAAAATGGAAGGAAAGGCAGCCTCCCAGTAACTGGCCCAACTTGAAATCCATTTCAAGGAAAGTCTCTACAGCCTGACACTATTACTGATGCTGTGGTGTGCTGACAGACAGGAGCCTGGCATGGCTGTCCTCTGAGGCCCAGCAAGCAGCTAACTGTAGCAGATGCAGTTGATTGTACCCAACCATTGGACTCCAATAGGTAAATCAGGGGAAGGATTGAAGAAGTTGAAAGGGATAGTGACCCCATAAGAAGACCTTCAGTCTCAACTAACAAAGACCCAAGGGAGCTTCCAAAGACTGAGCCACACACCAGGAGGATACATGACTTGGTCCAAGTCCCCTGGCACATATGTAGCAGAGGACTGCCTGGTTTGGCCTCAGTAGGAAAAAATGTGCTTAATCCCTGAGAGACTTGAGGCTCAAGGGAAGGGAGAGGTCCGATGGGGGAGGGGACCACCTTCTCAGAGGCAAGGAGAAGGAACAATAGGATGAGGAACTGTAGGAGGGGGAACCATCAGGGGGTGCAATGACTTGAATGTAAATAAATAATTTTAAAAAGAATTCTCTTTTACACATACAATCACATTCCTGTACTGTTAAATTGACACATGCATTTTATAGCATATCAAGGTGAAATTTTTATTTCACAGTGTAGGTGATTAAAACCAAGCTCATACTTAAGCCTGATGTTGTGCCTTTCTGTTATGGGATTTCTTCCATCCCACCTGTATTAATGACCAGAACACAAATCAGATTATTCTATCCCTGGGATTTACTGGGGGTGGTAGTTCTAAGTACTACCAATAACTATTCAATAACTGGTCTAGGTTCTTACTCAAATGTCAACTCTCCCTAAAACTATTTCATTTTGCCAATGAGAATTTTAAGGCACACTGCATCTTTCTATATTCCTGCACATTTTTATATATGTCCTGTATATACATCTTCATGTATATAATGCTACATATGTAACAGAGGGCCTTACTGGAGGAATCTATCAGCACTTAGAAAAGCAGCATGGATCTAATGAATAAATTATATATTTTTGAATATAGATATGCATGACTTTCCAAAATGATAAGTGAGAAATTTTATTCATAGGGTTGAACAAAAATCCGTATATTCCTTGCAGGACTTAGCTGTTGTTTATTTATGTACTCGAGGGCCCTATTAAAATTCAACTCATTGAATTGTGTCCATTGCATTTTATTAGTTATTAAATAAAACATTCAAGCTATCTGCTTTTATTTTCCAACAAGGTGACATTCATAGCATTACTGTCTAAATAGAAAATCAATGACAAACGATAATTTCCTCCTTAGAAAGCATTAGATTAAGGAAATACAGGTACAGAAAAAAAATGAAGTCTAGCATAAATAAAAATATCTGACTGGGAACATGAATGATAAATGCTGCCACACTTTGAGAAGAAAGGGAAAGTATAGAAGACCCACCAAAAGAAATTGCAATAAAAAATGTTACTAATGGTCCCTAAAAGAAGAACAGTAAATGAGTCTTTTAAGATGCAAGGAAATATGATAAATTGTGAGACACTACATAATCACAATTAGCAAAATAGAGAATAATTAACAAAAGCAAATGAGAGAATATGTAGTGATAAATGGGGTTAGGCTTGTTAAAGAACTACTCCATTATCAGCAGTTCATTTTTTAATGTTAGGAACAGACTCAAGGAGAGGAAGAGAATTTTAAGTGCAAATAAAATGTAGACGGGTATATATGCCCTATCACACTTAATGAAATGGTGGTCTAGCAGTGAGCCGTCCACAGAAATGAGAATTTATAAGTAGATAAATGTTAAATCCCTAGAGAGGCAGCCTGTCTTCCTACTGCCACTCAGCTAAGTACTTGGAAGATCAAGGTCACTAAAAACCCTTGTATTACCCATGTTTGCCTTTACTCTAAGTAGCTATGGATTGCACAGCGGGGTTGTATGTCTGTGCTTTTTACTGTCATGGAGCTTTAGCTCATATATTTTGCAATATGTAAGGTTTGCTGTCATCATTAGAAAGTGATGTTTACCATAGAAATAATCTCTAGCAATATTGCTTCAGTGGTATAATTTATTTTAGTTGTTCCTAGACATGTCAAATAGAAACAGGATACTTATTCTAAGAAAACCACTCCAATTTTATTGTCCAGGATTTGTGTGAGTTTAATTCTAGAAATAACGGGAATGTGAGACCTACACCCAGAACTTTCAGGTCTGAACTTACTGGGTTTATACAGAATACCATATACCAAATTATCATAGTCAATCCTTTCTGTGAAAATAAAGCTAGAATGAAATGCTTCATGGAGTAAAACATACATTTTCTCCTTGATGTCTACTTGCTGGGATTATTTTGGCATACCAAAGATACAAATTGACAGAAATTATATCCAGGTTTCAAGGATATAAAATTTATTACTTTAGTTCTGATTATAGGATTAAAAATTGTTTCGTGTCTAATACCATGCATACCATTTCCCTCTCAGACAATCCCTTTGTACTAATTTCCTGGATGGACTATCCAGATCCTATTGTAATATCTGATCCTGTTGTCACCTTTAACATGAATAGGTACATCTACATCGATTTACATTTTGGTTCTTTAACATTCACACAGACTCCTTATGAAGCCAATACTGTCTCAAATATTAGGAACAGAAAACTGAGTTAGATAGGCAAGGTTTAACCAGAGGGCTACAGTTAATGAAAGAAGATCAGTAATGATCAAATGGATGAATAGAAAATATTTACTACAGTCTTTTGACTATAAAACAGAAGGATGCACTGAGGAGAACATAGAAAGCTCTTTTGGAAAAGAACTCTCTTGGAAAAAGTACATGAATTTTATCTTGGGTATTCTGAGCTATGTTTTTTGCTAATATCCACTTATCAGTGAGTATATACCATGTGTTTTCTTTTGTGTCTGGGTTTACTCATGTGGGATGATATTTTCAAGTTCTATCTAATTGCTTGAGGATTTCATGAGGTCGTTATTTTAAATAGCTGATTAGAACTCCATAGTGTAAATGTACCACATTTTCTGTATCCATTTCTCTTTTGAGGGATATCTGGGTTCTTTCCAGCTTCTGGCTATTATAAAGAAGGCTGCTATGAACAAAATGGAACATGTGACCTTGTTATATGTTGGAGCATCTTTTAGGGATATACCGAGGAGTGGGTCCTTGGGTAGAACAATTTTCAGTTTTCTGAGGAATGACCAGATTGATTTCCACAGTAGTTGTACCATCTTGCAATCCCACCAACAATGGAAAAGTGTTCCTCTTTCACCACATTCTCATCAGCATCTGCTGTCACCTGAGTATTTTATCTTAGCCATTCTGACTGGTGTGAGGTGGAATCTCAAGGTTGTTTTGATTTGCATTTCCCTGATGATTAAGGATGTTGAACATTTTTTAAGTGCTTCTCAGTCATTTGAGATTTCTCAGTTGAAAATTCTCTGATTAGTTTTGTACCCTATTTTTTAAATAGGTATATTTGGTTCTGTAGAGTATAACTTCTTGCATTAGTCCTTTATTGGATGTGATTCCTGAATTTTTAGGATCCAGGCATTTAATTATACTAGGGTAAGTTCCTTTGATTCAATTGATACTATTTATTGTGAGAAGCAGACAAATCCATGTTACTGGAATGAATTAAGCAAAAGGTAGAACTGTGGTAGATTACATCCAATGTCAGCAGGGGACCGATATGGCCTTCTAATAATATACAATTATTCTATGTATAATGAGGAAGCCTATAGCTTTAATTAGAAGTACAATACTGATTTGATTTTTATTTTTAAAATTCCATGATTCTTCTCTTAAAAATTGCAGGGGCACAAAAGTAGAAGCAGAGAGATCAATTAGAATCTACTTGCAACAAACTAGATCAAAGATGTCTTTGATAGGAAGAACATAGATGACAGGACAGTCACCTCAGTGGATAAGCCTTGCTGGAATGCAGTGATGAATTAGGGTGATGGGCTTTTCTCACTCTAGAAATTTTAATTATGAGACTCCTTATAGAGAAACAAATAGATGTATCAAGGTGGTCACTCTTGTATGGATTTGTAAATGAGACAGCAGGATTGCACAATACACTTGAAAGCCAAGAGTAAGGCAATGTATTTAAAGCCACAACTAAAAGAAGTTGTGAAGATAAATATGGAGAGAAAAAATATACTGGATCATATCCATTGAACAGTGAGAAATCCCGTGGAGACTTCTGCAAAGGAAACATAAGAATGTGAATGCCTGCAAAGATTCTGTACCCGGCAAGCAAGGGTTGGGGAATCAAGAGAGAGAAATAAATATATTCCTTTCCCTATAGATATATCCTCCCTATATATCTATATATCCATCTGTCCATCCATCTCTATCTCTATCTCTCTATCTCTCTATCTCTATCTTTATATATCTATTTCTATATCTATATCCACCATGGATAGGATAGAATAACCTTCAAGGGTGATCTCCTGGACAAATCTCCAAATTTTAGCCCCCATTATTTGTGTGTAGGCATTTATTTAGTGGTTTCTGAAAATGTCAGCGTTATACCCTCTACAGAATTCATGTCTGCATCAGTTCCAAGTAGTTTGAGTTTGCAGAACCAGGTATGAAGTTCCTCCTTCTACAATTACCAACTAGACAGCTGTAGGTAACCCTTAAGCTAAGAGAGCCTCTAAAGGACCATTGGGAATATGATTCAGAGCAGATCATAGTGGTTTGTAAGCCATCAAATTATCTGAGTAAGAATACTGATTTCCTCCATTAGTAACTTTCATACCATCCTCAGGTATTTTATAACCAATATGCAGAAAAGAATCATATACATACATATATATTTTTTAGTTCCATTACTCCAAGGCCTCTGTTTGAAGGAAGTATGTGTCATTTTTAGCTAGAGTGTCTTGTTGTTTTCCTACTCACTATAGCTAGGAAGTGTAAACCACATAAATGGTCTTCAGCTGATGGGTGGATAATGAAAATAGGTTTCATAGGAGCGTTGAAATTCTATTCATTTGCAAGGAAAAATGAAATTTGCAAGATGGTAGATGAAAATATGCTGAGTGAATTAACTCACATTCTGAAGTACAAATGCCACACAGTTTCTCTTATTTCTGGCCCACATTCTGAATATTTAGATTTCAGCGTATACCCTGAGATAACCACAGAAGCCAGAAAAGTAGAAAAAGTAGATGGAACAAGGGAAGAAGGAACTGGAGAGCAGAATCAGTACACAGGAATACGAGAGAGGGATGGGAAAGACAGATGAGGAAGACAGGAAATGCAGTGGACTTAGGGAAAGTAATCCCAAGAGAGAGGAAGTCAGGAGACATATATAATGCAAAGGATGTTTGAATATTTATAATGTTGCTTATTATATAACGTTAATAAATAGTTAATATGTATACATATGTTAATATGGAATTATGCCATGTGGAGTAATAATGTTACTCACAAATTCAATAGACTATCTACCAATAATTCTGTTGTCAGAGATGAGAGACTATCCGACAAGCTGTTAATTCGGAGGGTCCAAGTGAATTTCTAAACACTCTATGCCATTGCGATTACCCTTGGTTACCTCGGTTACCTCTTGAAGTAGTACCTTTATCCATTACTTATGTTTTTAGTATGGCTACTTATTGAGAAATGCTTCCATATCAGACAGGCTGTATTGTGGTGCTTTGAAACTTAACAATAGCCAACAGGATAATAGTATGTAGCCATTTACTTACTGAGCAAATGAGATGAATAACTTGTCCTAAGCTCACACACATTATTTGTAGCTGACTTTAAATTTCAACTTATCTATGTCTGATATGAATATCTGAATTTTTTAATCTATGTCACCTTAGTCAATGGCTTTATTCTCCTTTGCAAGGGAATAAGTCTGCTTATAACCACCTACTAGGTTTAATTGTTTTTATTAATTTAATGTAATTAAAAATGATATGTATGTATTGTGTTTTGATATGTATTGGATCTACATGTGTATTTCCTGATGCTGAATTTACTTCAACTCTCTTCTTTAAAGCCGTTATCTCTTCCAAATGTTGGGATTGTAAGTTACTGTTGGACATTTGGGTTGGGGGAGACAAATCCAAATTTATTCTAATATATGGCATAGTTTTTCCATTCGTCTTTAATTGGTCAAGGTCTATATTTATCTTCACATTTAAACATTTTCTCTCATAATACTTTCAGACAAGAGTTTTCTCACCCTCCACTTCTCCCAGTTCCCTCTCCCCCAGTTATTTTTCCGCCTCTGTTTTTCTTCAGAAAAGAATGGTCCTCCCAGGAATATCAACTGAAAGAAATGCATATCAAAGTACAATGCAACTAGCCACAAACTAATATTAAGGCTGGACAAGAAGACCCAGTAGAAGAAAAAGGGACTCAGGAGCAGGTTAAAATGTCAAGGACATCCCCACACACATATACACACACTCACTGTTAGGAGACCTACAAGAATACCGTGCTGCAAAACCACAGCATATATGCAGAATGCCTAAAGCAGACCATTCAGGGGCCATGATTGCCACTGTGGCCTCTGTGAGGCTCTATAAGCCTTGCTCTAGCTGATCCTGTGAGCTGTGTTCTCTTGGTATCTTGGCATCTCTGGCTGTTACAATCCTTCTTCCCCTTCTTTAGAGTTCCCTAGGTTCTGCTTAATTTTTGGGTGTGGGTCCCTGGGCCTTCTCCCATCTCTTGCTGGATGAAGCATCTCTGGTGATAATTGGACTAGGCAGCTAACTATGAGTATAACAGAATATCATTAAGTAACATTTATTTAAGTAAATACATACCATAATTGAATTTCTGGGTGTAAGTTACCTCAGTTGGAAAGTTGTTTGGGTTTGATTGTTTTGTTTGTTTACTTTTCATTTTTTTGTTCCATCCATTTGCCTGCAAATTTCATGATGTCATTTTTTAACAGCTGAATAATACTCCTTTTTATAAACATACCCCATTTTCCTTATCCATTATTTTGGCTAAGGGATATCTATATTGTTAACAGTTTCCAGCTACTATGAGTAAAGCTGGTATGAACATTTTTGAGTCCATCATTTTCTTTTATATGGTTCCTGGAGTCTCTTGCCTTAGCATTTGCATAATGAAAGCTGTCTCCACAGACCTTTGCAACCGTTTTAAATAATTTGTATCCCAAGAGTAATTTATTGCAGAGAGAAAAGTATAGACATTAGAAAATATGTTTGTAATATCAAAGGATCTTAGAATTGCATTGAGTCATCTTTCAGAAAATGGTGAAATGGAGAAAATTCTTTCATTCTTTTTTTAGTAGCATAATATATATGGCATGTGAGGTAAATTGTTTTCACTTTCTAAACCTGACTTCCACATCCAATGGTTTGTTATAACTACTTCAGATTGTAGGGCATTGAAATTGGAGATATTCTTATGATGCAAATGGACAAATGTGCTATTCCTTTAAACTTAGGGATGAGAAAATGTTGTGAGTGAAGTAATGAAAATCCATAGGTAAGTAATATTCATGAAAGGAAATAAGATCTCCACATATTGCCAAGTGAGTAGCTTTATTGGAAGATTCAAATACTAAATAAGTTTTAGGCAATTCTCATTTTAACCCTTGATAAAATAAAATGAAAGCAGAGAGAGATTTTCTACAATTAAAACGAAAATAATTACGTCCCATGTTTTTATGGTAGGTCATAAATTTAGATGGAATCTTATAGATTCCAAGATGATGAACATCTTATTGACATGGGATGAATAGCCTAACTTGTTTACTCATATCACCTGGAATTCACTAAATCTAACCTTTCTTGCTACTTCATTCTAGTTTTCTCAAAGAAAACAAATGACTATTGAGAGGAATAGAAAGATCTTATCTTCAGATTCACAGTGCCAGGTCTATGGAAAGCAACAATATGGAAAGCAAAATAAGATGGTAAATGTTTGATATAAGAATGTTTAGACTGATGTTGTTATTATTCTAGGGTGTTATAATAAATTGTACAGAACACTCTTTAAATATGAACTTGGTAAGTTTTATGTTTCAGTTGAGTATATTCTAAATTTTTAAAAAAACATGAATTTTAGGTAATTTCATACTAGAAAATTCGAAAATGCCACTCAGAGGTTTTTTTTGTGAGTGCTTTCACTGTGACATAATTATCATACTAAATGATTAAAGTTTACTTTCTGAAAGTTTTAATGTATGTATCCACTCATGAAATAATCTAGACACTGTGGTATTACACATACCTCAGTTCTAACATTTCCTTAATGCTCATTAACTCTCTCTCCTGTCCCTGACGCCTTACATCTTCCAAGGCCCAGACACACAGGTTTATGATTTATTTTCCCTACAACTGTGTTAGCATACCCTATGTTTTCACATGAATCAGATACATAGTTTACCTGTTTTTGCAAAACAGTAACTTTTTTCTTCCTTTTTTATTGGATACTTTCTTTACTTACATTTCAAATGTTCTCCCCTTTCCAATTTCCTCTCTGGAGTACCCCTGTCATGTCCTCCCTCTTACCACCTCTATGAGAATGTTACCCCACTCAACCACCTACTCCCTCCCATCTACCTGATCTGGCATTCCCCTACAGTGTGGCATTGAGCCTTGATAGGGCTAAGGGCATCTCCTCTCACTGATGCCCTATAATGCCATCCTTGGCTACATATGTTGCTGGAGCCATGGGTCCCACCAGGTATACTCTTTGGTTGGTGGATTAGCCTCTGGGACCTCTGGGAGGGGTGCTGGTTGGTTGATATTGTTATTCTTTCTATTGGGTAGGAAACTCCTTCAGCTCCTTCAGTCCTTCTTCTAACTCCTCCATTGAAGGTCTTGTCGGTCCAATGATTGATTGAGAGCATCTGACTGTATTTCTCAGACTCTGGCAGAGTCTCTCAGGAGACAGCTATATCTGGCTCTTATCAGCATGCAATTCTTGGCATCCACAATACTGTCTGGTTTTGGTGATAGCATATGGGATGGGTCCCCAGGTGGGGCCATCACAGTACAACCTTTCACTCAGTCTGCTCTACTCTTTGTCTCTGTATTTCCTCCTGTGAATATTTTTCTTATTTCTTCTAAGAATAACTGAAGCATCCACTCTTTGGTTTTCCAAATTCTTGAGCTTCATGTGGTTTGTGGATTGTATCTTGGGTAGTCCATGATTTTGGGCTAGTATTCACTTATCAGTGAGTGCATAGCATGTGTATTTTTTGCAATTGGGTTACCTTGCTCAGGATGATATTTTCTAGTTCCATTCATTTGCCTAAAAAAATTCATGTATTCATTGTTTGTAAAAGCTGAATAGTACTCCAAAGTGTAAATGTACCACATATTCTGTATCCATTCTTGTGTTGAAGGACATCTAGGTTCTTTTCATCTTCTGTCTATTATAAATAAGGCTGTAATGAACATAGTGGAGTATGTGTCCATGTTATATTTTGGAGCATCTTTTGGGTATATGCCCAGGAGAGGTATAGCTGGCTCCTTAGGCAGTACAATGTCTAATTTTCTGAGGAACCTTAGGACTGATTGCCAGAGTGGTTGGACAAACTTGCAATACCACCAATGATGGAGGAGTGTCCTTCTTTCTCCGCATCCTTGCCAGCATCTGTTGTCACCTTAGTTTTTGAGCTTAGTCATTCATACTGGTGTGAAGTGGAATCTCAGGTTTGTTTGATTTGCATTTCCTTGATGACCAAGGATGTTGAACATTTCTTTACGTGCTTCTCAGCCATTCGATATTCTTCATTTCAGAATTCTTTGTTTAACTCTGTCCCCCATTTTTGAACAGGTACCAAAGTTAAATTGAGATCAGATAAACCATCAAAACAGTCCCATAACCCTTAAAGAAATAGAAGCAGTCACTAAACGTCTCCCAACCAAAAAAGCCCAGGACCAGATGGATTTAGTGCAGAATTCTATCAGACTTTCAAAGAAGATCTAATATCAGTACTCTTCAAACTATTCCACAAACTATAAACAGAAGGAGCATTATCCAATTCCTTCTAAGAAGCCACAATTACACTTATGCTTAAATCACACAAAGACCCAACAAAGAAAGAGAATCAATCTCCCTTAGGGATATCAATGCAAAAGTACTGAATAAAATTGTGGCAAACCTAGTCCAAGAACACATCAAAATGATCATTCATCTGCTCAAATAGGCTTCATCCCAGGGATGCAGGGATGGTGCAATATATGAAAATCTATCAACATAATCCACTATATAAACAGACTCAAAGAAAAAATACATTATCATCTCATTAGATGCTGAAAATCATTTGACGAAATTCAGTACCCCCTTCATGATAAAACTCTTTTAAAGATCAGGAATTCAAGAACCTTACCTAAATAAAGTAAGCAATATACAGCAAACCAGTTGCTAACATCCAACTAGATGGAGAGAAACTTGAAGCAATCCCGCTAAAATCAGGAACTAGGCAAGACTGTCAATCTCTCCCTACTTATTCATACAGGACTTGAAGTCCTAACCAGAGCAATCAGACAACAAAAGGAGGTCAAAGGGACAAAAATTGAGAGGAAGAAGTCAAAGTATCACTATTTGTAGATGATAAGATAGTATACTTAAATGACCCCAAAAATTCTACCAGAAAACTCCTAAACCTGATAAACAACTTCAGCAAAGTGGCTGGATATAAAATTAATTCAGACAAATCAGTATCCTTTATCTACTCAAAGGATAAAAAGGCTGAGAAATAAATTAGGAAATAACACCCTTCACAGTAGACACAAACAATACAAAATACCTTTGTGTGACTCTAACCAAGGAAGTGAAAGATTTGTATGAGAAGAACTTCAAGTCTCTGAAGAAAGAAAAAGAAGATTTCAGAAGATGGAAAGATTTTGCATGCTCATGGATTGGCAGTATAAATATAGTAAAAAGGGCCAAAAGTAATCTACAGATTCAACCAATTCCCTTCTAAATTCTAGGTCAATTCTTCATAGAGTTAGAAAGAGCAATTTGCAAATTCATTTGAAATAACAAAAAAACCCAAGATAGCAAAAACTATTCTCAACAATTAAAGAACTGCTGAGGGAATCATGATCCCTAACCTCAAGCTGCATTACAAAGCAATAGAGATAAAAACTGTATGGCAGTTATACAGAGACAGGCAGGTAGATCAATAGAATAGAATTGAAGATCTAGAGATGAACCCATACACCTATGGTCACTTGATTTTTGAGAAAGGAGCTAAAACAATCCAGTGGAAAAGACAGCATTTTTAACAAATGGTGCTGGTTCAACTGGCAGCCAGCATGTAGAAGAATGCAAATTGATTCATTCTTGTCACCTTGAACAAAGCTCAAGTCCAAGTGGATTAAGGACCTCTACATAAAACCAGATAAACTGAAGTAATAGAAGAGAAAGTAGGGAAGATCCTTGAACATATGGGTACTGGGGAAAATTTCCTGAATAAAACACCAATGGCTTATCCTCTAAGATCAAGAATAGACAAGTGGCACTTCATAAAACTGCAACGCTTCTTTAAGGCAAAGGACACTGTCAATAAGACAAAATGGCACCCAACAGATTGAGAAAAGATCTTTACCAATTCTACATCTGATACAGGACTCATATTCAATATATATAAAAAACTCAAGAAGTTAGACTCCAGATAATCAGATAATCCGGTTTAATAATGGTAGACAACTTTTTTAATACTTGTAGATTTTGTTTTTGTTTTTTATTTTGATTTTCTTCATTTTTCTTGTCCATATTTCATTTTATTTTTTCATTCTAGTTGTTTTTATTCAGTTTACATCCCTCTTACTGTTCCTTTTCCCAGTCACCTTCCCCAACAATCCTTCCTCTCTTGTCCTCTGAACGGGTGAGGACCCTATAGGTATCCTCCAACTTGGCACATCAAGTCTCTGCGTGGCTAAGCACATCATCTACCCTGAGTCCAGATATGGCAGCCCAAATAGAAGAACATATTCTACAGTAGACTACCACTTTGGGGATATAATCTAATTCTTCCAGAGACTCAAGAAAACCAAGCAGTATATCTTCTACATCTGTGAGGGTGGCCTTGGTCTAGCCTGTGTATGTTCTGTTTCCTGGTTCAGTCTTTTAGAGCCCCAAGGATCCAAGATAGTTGACTCTGTTGGTCTTCCTGTGGATATCATCCTGAGTGTGGTAACCCAGACCCAAAAAGCTATGCATGGTATGTAGTCACTTATAAGTGGATATTAGTCGTACGATGCAGGATGCACATGCTACACTCCACAGAACCCAAGTATCTAAACAAGAAGGAAAGTCTAAGCAAGGATGATAAAATCTCACTCAGAAGAAGAAATAAAATAGCCATAATAGGCAGATGGAGGGAGGGAATTGTGTAAGTGAGGAATGTAGAGGATAATGATTGTTTTCAAGATCAGATGTGGGAAGGGACAAAAGAGATGGCCAGATGGTCATGAGATTTAATCAAAATCTACAACTGATTGGGATAGGGAGGTTGGGGGGTATCTAGATAAGGGAGGAAGCCATGAATTAATGGGAGATGATCTTAGCTGAGATTCAAAGAAATGGGTAAATGGAACCTGAAGAGGCTGCTTCCTGTAGCCAGGCAAGAAGCCTGATGGAGTGATAGGGACACCAACCCACCCACAAAACTGTTGACCGAAAATATATCCTGTCTACAAGAAATATAGGGATGGATGATGTAACAGAGACCGGCAGAATTGTCCACGAATATCTGGCTATGCCAGACAGCAATCCCTGACACTATTTATGATACTCTGTTTTGCTTGAAGACAGAAGTCTAATATGGCTGTCCTCTGAGTAGCTCCTCCCAGCAGCTGACTCAGAGGGATGCAAAGATTACATCCAAATAGTGACTGGAGCTTGAGGGCCCGAAGAATTAGGAACTCAAGATTCATTTTTTGTTTGTGATGTTTTCTAATTATATAATTCATTTATTTACTTGTTTCCTGATTGGTATTGGTATGTTTTTAATTTTTTTTAAGATACAATAAGAAAAGTCACTATGAAGGCTAACATCCCTGACTTTAACTAGTATTACAGAGAAATAGTCATAAAAAACTGTATGGTATTGGTACAGAAACAGGCAGATAGATCAGTGGAACAGAATTGAAGATGCAGAAATGAACCCACATATCTATGGTAACTTGATCTTTGACAATGGAGCTAAGAACACCCAATTGAAGAAAGATAGCATTTTCAACAAATGGTGCTGATTCAACTGGAGGTCAGCATGTAGAAAATGCAAATCGATCCATTCTTATCACCATGTACAAAGCAAGTCCAAGTGGATAAAGGACTTCCATGTCAAACCAGATGCACTCAAACTAATAGAAGTGGGAAAGAGTCTTGAACACATGGGCACTGGGGAAAATTTCCGGAACAAAACACCAATGGCTCATGCTCTAAGATCAAGAGTCGACAAATGGTACCTCATAAAACTGCAAAGCTTCTGTAAGGCAAAGGACACTGTCATTAGGACAAAATGGCAACCAACAGATTGGGATAAGATCTTTACCAATCCTACATCTGATTGAGGGCTAATATCCAAAATCTACAAAGAACTCAAGAAGTTAAACTCCAGAGAGCCAAATAACCCTAATAAACAAACCATTCTCAGCAGAGGAATATCGAATGGCCAAAAAGCACCTAAAGAAATGTTCAAAATCCTTAGTCATCAGGGAAATGCAAATCAAAACAACCCTGAGATTCCACCTCATACCAGTCATAATGACTAGAATAAAAAGCTCAGGTGACAGCAGATGCTGGCGAGGATATGGAAAAAGAGGAACACTCCTCTATTGTTGGTGGGATTGCAGACTGGTACCACCACTCTGAAAATTAGTCTGGAGGTTCCTCAGAAAATTGGACATTACACTACCTGAGGACCCAGCTATACTTCTCTTTGGCATATACCCAAAAGATGTTCCAACATACAATATACATGCTCCACTATGTTCATAGCAGCCTTATTTATAATAGCCAGAATCTGGTAAGAACCCAGATGGACTTCAAGAGAGGAATGGATTCAAACATGTGGTACACCTACACAATGGAGTACTAATCAGTTATCAAAAACAATGACTTCATGAAATTCGTAGGCAAATGGAATGAACTAGAAAATATCATACTGAGTGAGGTTACTCAATCACAGAAAAACACACTTGGCATGCACTCATTGATAAGTGGATAGTAGCCGAATAGTCGGAACTTTCCAAGATGCAATCCACAGACCACAGGAAGCTCAAGAAGAAGGATGATCAAAATGCGGTTGCTCCCACTCTTTTGTAAAAGGAGAAAAGTATCCATAGGAGGGGATATGGAAGCAAAGTTTAGAGCAGTAACTCAAGGAATGGCCATTCAGAGCCTGACCCACATGTGGCCCATATATATACAGCCACCAAAACTAGATAAGATTGATGAAGCTAGAAAATGCATGCTGAAAGGGAACAGATATAAAGCTCTCCTGAGAGACAATCCAGAGCATGTCCAATACAGAGGTCAATCCTAGCAGCAAACCACCAAACTGAGAACAGGACCCCCTTGGTGGGTATTAGAGGAAGTACTGAAAGAGGTGAAGGAGCTTGCAACCCCATAAAAACAACAATGCCAACCAACCAGAGCTTCCACTGACTAAACTAGTACTGAAAGACTATACATGGACTGACCCATGGGCTCCAACTGCATATGTAGCAGAGACTAGACTTGTTGGGGGACCAGTGGAAGGGCAAGCACTTGGTCCTGCCCGGTTGGACCCCCAGTGCAGGGGAATATGGGGGGGCAATAATTGGGATGCATAGGGGGAATACCTGCATGGGGGAGGGGGAGCAGAGGGAATGGGGACTTATGGACAGGAAACCAGGAAGGGGAATAACATTTGAAATGTATGAAAAGAAATATATCTAATAAACATTTTAAAAATAAATAAAAAGAGAAAATATGATTACATCTCATCAACAAACCTAGCAGAATTATCATTAAAAACATGAAGGTAGGAAATAGTTCCCATTACTGTAAGCTCATCTTTTCAATATTTGTGTGGCTCTTAAATTTAATTTATAATTCATTCAATTTTTTGTGCTGTTTTGCTTGAATTGTTCTTTGATATTGTATGTAGCCTCACAAAAGTTCGCAAGTATATACTTTCATATATATATATATATATACATATATGAGAGTTTACTTTTTACTTACAAATTTGAAAACATCAAAAGGTTAACACCTTCTATGATGAACGATCTTGTATTTTAATCCCTTTCAACATTATCAAATGTTGACAAATCTTGTTTCACTTATGCGTCTGAATATTTCTACATGTTCCCAGGTTGCCATGAAGTTTACACATTGTGTTGATATAACTCATACACACTAGACTCCAGAAATTATGTATTGTCACTCAGTACATTTTCAAATCCTGTTGTATTTGTATAGTCAGTATTACTTTAAAGTTTTTCAGTGTTTCAACATTCCAGAAGTTTCTTAAGTGTCTGAAAAAAGAGATGCCTTTCCTCATAATCAGAACTTTAAATATGTTTGGGATGCAGTTAAATTTATGTAATAGAATCTCACATGTGTCCATTCCTATTTTTTTCTCTTACACACCATGGCATATGTGCATTCATACATAGCATTTGGTATAGTAAGTAAGTAGTTTTTTTTATCTCGAGCCATTTACTATTTTACTGTAGGAACAAACCACAATTAATTTACATACTTTTTTGACTACTAAATTGACTCTTTTATTGCTGCTCCAAATAGCCATATGGTGTTTTGTTCATTTTTGTTTTAATTATATGTCTACAATTACTTTGAGCACATAAATAAAGATGAAGTTTTCTGGAGATGAAGTACATTTAGGATCAAGTAGTAACTAACAGTCGGTACAAATGCTTGCATGATTACTGTAAAGAGAGAGTGTATACATGCATATTATATTCTGCATAATAAAGAGGTTACTCTTTATTTCCCTACAGTATTGTCACCCTAAAGCCTTTATACTTTTGTAGTCACCAGAAGATTTGTGCTATTATGCTATTAATGGCAGTGTCACTTACACTTGCTTTACACGAGAAGTTTCTGTGGACTTACTCAATCCTTCACCTAACTACTGAAGTTTCTGGAAAAGCCATTCCGACTAGATTTTTTAAATGACCAAACCAATCAACATTTTTTTCTATTTCCTGATATTTTCACAATGCTTTGTGTCTCCCTTGAAGCTCCCTTTGGCTTTTACTACAATTGTAACAGTTTGTGAAAAAAATGTACCAGTAACAACAAAATAAAACACTCTTCTAAGGCAGGTACACAGATGTACAAAACTGTGGTTCTCTTTCCTTCTATTACAGTAATCTTTTTACAATTTCTCTTAGCCTTTTCATTATTGTTAACATTTATTCTCTTTCTCTCAAAAAAAAAGGTGCCTTCATGGTCACAGCTAGACAAAAGCAAAAATCCATTGCCATGTAAGTCTTCAAGCTTCATTGACAAATCAATACCACATCTCTATGAAACAAGTATACCTTAAGAGTATTTCACAAAGATCCTAAACTACCCTATTTTTATGTAAGTTTAAGACCAATCCAGTATATGTATAGAACCAAACAAAATCTTCCAAAGTCAGGAAATACTACTGAAGCTTTGATATATGCATGTAACAACAAGATATGTCCTAAAAATTTACCATCTCACTTTGCCTAATGAAAGAAGCAAGTGGCAGATTCACCCTTTTGATGTAGTGACAGGGATAATACAGCTAAACATACCTCCTACACATGTATTATTTAAATGTGCTTACTGTTTTGTGTGTTCATGCCTCTCTTGGTTTTATGTTTATTTCTGTTATTTGAAAGAATACTGTCCGTAAACACCAAATAGGCAATTGTACTCTTTTGTGTGATTTTACTAATTACTGCTTCCCGTGAATAAATATTTCTAATTTGACAATGAATGGTTAAATTAATTACAGGTAATAATCCAATTCAGTTTCCCTGAGGTCACTGCGGGGCATAGGAGTAAAGCTGAAACAAATGAAAAGTCTGATTTATGAGTCTATAATGTAACTAAAGATATACTATTAGTAGTTTTAAAAAAATACACTTAACTATTTTCTGGTTCAAGTTCTCCTCAATCTATTGCAAACCAAAGGGCAAATAGTAAAAACCGAACTTTCGAATGCATTGATACCAATTAATATTAATTATTTTTGAAGTTGATTGTACAAAAGAGAAGGAAATTGAAATGAGAACGAGCCATGCAAGAATATAGACTTAGTTTATCGTGGGCAATATGTACCTCTCGCCTGAGCAAATGTAGAAAATTGTACAGGCATCACGACATTTTTGAAGGATTGAGTTTAGCATCTAGCATACTGTTTTCATTAAGCATTAAATCAACTGCTGTGACCTATTTAGAATTAAACCTGTAAGTCTTCTAGTTTATTTTAAGATTTAGCTCTACTCTTAGTTATGCATATTATATGAACTATTAAGTGCTGTTTTGCTTGAATTGTTCTTTGATATTGTATGTAGCCTCACAAAAGTTCGCAAGTATATACTTTCATATATATATATATTATATGAACTATTAAGTTGCCTATTTTGTAATGGTGAGTTCTTACCTTCACTGCAGAGCATTGTCATCCAAACAGCAATAAAATGTAGACCCCTAACATTACGGTTGTATTACAGTGTTTAGAAAAGTTATACATATATGTGAATATACATTTGAAGCACATTAAGAAAATATATATATATATATATATATATATATATATATATATATACACATTGGGGTTGGGGATTTAGCTCAGTGGTAGAGCACTTGCCTAGCAAGCACAAGGCCCTGGGTTTGGTCCCCAGCTCCAAAAAAAAGAATATATATATATATATATAATATATATGTATATATTATATATTATATATGTCTTTCATAGTTAAAATTATTTATACTGCTATTTATATATGTTGTCCAGGCTGGTTTTGTGTGTCAACTTGACATAAACTGGAGTTATCACAAGAGAAAGGAGCCTCCCTTGAGGAAATGCCTCCATGAGATCCAGCTGTAAGGCATTTTTCAATTAGTGATCAAGAGGGGAGGGTCTGCCTATTTTGGGTGGTGCCATCCCTGAGCTGGTAGTTCTTGAATCTATAAGAAAGTAAGCTGAGCAAGGCAAGGGAAGCAAGCCAGTAAGTAAAGTCTCTTCATGGCCTCTGCATCAGTCCTGCTTCCTGACCTGCTTAAGTTCCAGTCCTGACTTCCTTTGGTGATGAAAAGCAATGTGGAAATGTAAGCTGAATAAACCCTTTCCTCCCCAACTTGCTTTTTGGTCAAGATGTTTTGTGTTAGAATAGAAACCCTGACCAAGACATATCTTCAAGGATGACCATTTATTATTAGCTAACTAATTGCTGTGCTCTTATCTGGGTCAGACCATCTCTCCAACTATCAGTACTCCACAGTTACATGTATTTTTTGTGGAGAATTGAGGAATCATAGATGTTCTTGTCCACTTAATCGTGTCTCTTGTTGAAGTTGTTCATCTCATGTATTAGCAACTATGTAGTCCTCACCTCTCCTTGAAGAAATATCTCTCTGCAACAAAAGGAGAACATATCAGAAAACCACAGCCAAACAAAATACACAGTTTTGAAGCCCATTCCTAAAAAAATATCTATAATATATCTAGCGTAATTAAGGCTCAGAGATCACTGATGAAGAGAGAGTAACAAAAGTGCAGGAGCCAGAGGTTTATGGAGTTTGTTATGAGAATAGATCTACAAACTATACAGCCTGCAATAGTGACTTGCCTACAAGATATGCTAATACATCATTGCCACAAATATGAGTAACCACTCACTTTTCTTTATAGGATTCAAAGCCCACTTTATGCTTGACATTTCTAAATTTGCCAAGAACTTAAGACTATATTGGTGATGGTTTAGAAAAATCTAAAATGCTATCATTCTGCTAAAGGAACAAAGCAATACAATGATTCTTAATAATTACTATACCCATACAATAGTGCCTCAATCAACACATATCAGAGAAGATTATTTTGTAATAATTATTAACTAAAACCGAGATACAATACTGGACAATGTACAATGAATGAGACACTGAGTCCTAAATGGAATGTCTTTATCAAACTTCTCCCCTCAAGGTTCAAGAATCCATGTAGAAGAGGAGATGAAGACTCCATGTAGAAGACTGCACTAGCCAGAGGGTTTGGAAGAATCAAAGGAAAGGGTTTTCCATACTCTTTCAATCTCATATGAACTTACAAATATTATGGCAGCAAACAAGAGAGGGGGGGAGGGAAGGAGGGAGGGAGGGAGAGAGAGAGAGAGAGAGAGAGAGAGAGAGAGAGAGAGAGAGGGGATGGAAGGAAAGTATATGAAGGAAGGTGGGAAGTGGGGGGTTTCTCGAACTAGAGGCTGGAAGAGAAAAT
This sequence comes from Rattus norvegicus, assembly GCF_021556685.1. NCBI lineage: Eukaryota > Metazoa > Chordata > Mammalia > Rodentia > Muridae > Rattus > Rattus norvegicus. Next base: position 27,901,033 of record NC_141547.1, read on the forward strand.
AATCATGGTCAAAAAATATTACATGAGAAAAGTCTTTAAACAATGTATATGCATATATTTAGAAATATACTAAATTTTAAGTGCTTTAATAATATCTAAATTATAATTAGCAAGTAAATTATATTTATCAAATACTTTAAAATATATAATACAGGAAAAATAGAAGATAATAATTTCAACAATTTACTTGCTGTTTCATGCAGTTTATTTCTGGGTGAGAAAAATATTACCTGAACATTAAAAACTAAAGTACTATTATACCTTTCTTTCAGTGTTTATGGATTACTTTTTCAGCTTCTTCTATTAATAGATAAATTCCTTTATGAAAAAAATGTGATACCATATTCTAAAAGAAGAGTCATTTCTTAGCTTTCCCCTCGCTCCCCTATTTTTATTGGTTGAATGAATTTTCTTTGACTGACCTTATAATTCTGACTTGGATGGCAGCATCTGTGTCAGTCCATGTCCTTAAGTTAATATGTGTAACAAAACCTCTACACTTCCATGAATATTCTTCATAAGGAAATAAAACGTCCTTTGTTTTATCTTTAGTAATTATTATGCTGTGTAATTTACTATTAATGAAAATACACTGGCAAAGGTACAGCTTCTTTTCTTTAAGAAGACTGCAATCTAAAGTTACAATTGCCAAAGAAGGGGTGACAGTAGAATTTGAAAAGCCTCTAATAGTATGAGAAGTACATGTAAGCTAGCAACCTTTCCTAGAGAGGGAGGCTAGAAAACAGTCGTCTTTGAAATACTACCCAGAGAATGAATATGAATCTTCTAAGTAGGAGAGATGTTTTAGGCAAATTGTTTAAATATAGACTATTTGCAAAGTTTAGTAAGCAGTATTGGGTTAAGTAAGCTATATTGGGCACAGTGTCAGGACCTAATGAGTGTGAATAGACAGACTATAGTCTTTGTATGCAAGGAAGTTTGGGCTTATTTTAAAATGCATTCAATAGACATTAGTTTTGGAAGAAGTAATGGCTTAGTTTTGAAATCTAGAAAGGACAAATAGAATGAAGACAGACAATCTGATCAGAACCATTTCAAATATATAAAGCAAAACAGTGATGAAGCTCAAGAAAGGTGTAGCAGAAGATGAGGAGGCATTTGATAAGGAAGGAGGCCTCAGTAAAGAGAGAAAATTGGAAAAATAGCCCCAAGGTCTCTAATTTGGGCAAATAGGCATACACTTGTGGCAGCCCCAGGAAAAAGCAAGCTTACAATAACAATAAAAATAAACTTAAATGTTTTGTTAAATGCTTCCTAAGTAGTGAGCTCAATATATCATTAGAATGGATTAGTCTATGGGAAGCTGGTTTCTGCTTTGATGGATTATCATTAGTTTTTCTTCATTTCACAGATAAAGTTGCTGATGTACAAAGAAGTTAAAAAATGGCATAAGGTAATAATGAGTGAATGAATGCAAAGTCAACATACACAGTGTGCAGATCATGAAACAATCTTCAACCACAGCACGGTAACCCTTTTTCTTAGAATTTAAAGACAGATTTATTTTGGGAGATGTTGACTTGGAAATCCTTGACAGGAACTCAACTAAGGTTTGTAAATAGTTCACATATATCCTGGTATTTTGTGAAGGAAGAGACCCAGGAAGACTATACAGTTTATTATGAAATGCCAGGGTTCATAGCCAGAGAATATAACAAATGCAGAAGAAAGAGCAAGGGTAGAAAATTAGTAAACAAAGAAATATTTTTGGACATGGATGGTAAAAAGTCAGTGGAAGTGATACCCAGGAACCAAAAGAATTAGAAGGCAAGTAGATGTCATGGGTAGATATGAAAGGATTGTTCATAAAAGAGGAGCAGACAAAATTGCCAGGTAGAGTAGAAACTTTTAATACTAGGGAACAGCAATGAAATGAGTGATAACATTTCTCAAACTTAGGTTATCATATTGGAGTTGCAGACAGAATAAAAGGGGTTAAAAATTAGTTTGGTAGTACTGTTTTACTTAAGGAACTTAGCAATAAAATGACTCCCAAGGATATTTTGTTAAACTCATAGATCAGTGCCTTGCTTAGACACAATCAGAGAATTCTATTCCACAGTAAATAGGAATAAAACCAGAGCCACAGCCAGACAACTGTACAGAGAGTGAGACTATGAAACACGTGGTCTTAAATGACTTGTCTCCATCAATCCTCTCCATTTGGAGGTCATGGATCCCTGTAGAAGAGGTGGCAGAGAGATTGGAAAAGCCAGAGGAAAAGGAGATACCAAAGAAACAAAGCCTTCGAAACACAGCAGGACCAATGCACATATGAACTCAGGAAGACTGTGGCAGCATGCACAGGGCCTGCACTGGTCCTGACCTGATTGCTTGCCAGCATTGACAGGGGAGTAGATAAAAGCTCATATCTGTAACACAGAAGCTATGTCCAACTGAAAATTACTAGCAAAGACAAGGTAAGTTTTCTCCAGGTATCTCTCACTGGACATACAAACCACTGTTAAGGGCGGCTCCCTTATCCTATGCGCAGCAATAAATGCTCAACACCAAAATGAACTCAATGAAGTTTTTGGAGGTTCTTTGTCTTATAATGTATAGTGCTTTGTCATGGATCCCCTTTACAGGTTCTTAACCTATGTTATTGCATCTATCTGTGTCTCTTGAGCTTTTACTTTGGATCTTTTCTTCTGTTTGTTTTATCCTATTCTGGCTTGCTTTAATTTTCTCCAATTTGTGGGTTTGGTTTGTGGGAAATTAGGGAGGATCTGGGGGACAAGAAAATGGAATTTGAATATTTCGTAACTGCATTTTTTCTTTTATTGATTTTTTTTATTTACATTCCCTTTCTGCTTTGGAAACCCCCTATCCTATTCCTCTGCCTCTATGAGGGTGTACACACACACACACACACACACACACACACACACACACACACACACGCTCCCTTCAGCATCTCCACTCTAAAAAGCCCATTTTCATGTAACAGAAAAGAAAATAAGTTTGGTAGAAATTGAGGGAAATGGAAGAAAAAAATTTCAAGAATTTTTGTAGTAATAAAATTTTCTAGGAAAGAAATTCTATGACTGAATGCAACTTGAGTGGGTTTGTAATTCAAAGTTTCAAAATTGATCAAACTCTCAATACCATAAATATGTTTATAGTTTTGACAATAATCTCCAGGATCCTTTTGCTTATAAGAATATTTGAGGTTTGGTGATAAAAGTAAATCAAAAAGAAGGACATGATGGTTCCTACATATGGTTGATCATAAGGTTTATCGTAGATATGAGAGGGAACATAGCCAGAGACAGAGGCATTTAAGAGAGACCAGAGTGAACATGACTCTGAGCCTGGACATGTGAGGAGTATAAAGACAGAAAAGGAGAGAACCAGGGGACTAGAAGACCAAAAGGCCAAAGTAAGAAGTAGTCCAAAAAGGAATTGGTAGTCAAAATGTTTGGATAGTATAGGGATGAGTAGCTCACGAAGAGCATCTCAGGAGAGGGCAGCCCAGCTACTGGGCTGGAGAAATTTATGGTAGGGTGCAATGGATGCAATGAATTCACAGGTAGGGACCGATGGATGCAGAGAAAACCTACTGGTCACTCTGCTATAACATGTGAAATAAGCACTCTGTTAGCCATTGCTCTCACTATCAGTAACCATTCAATGTTGGTTTACATAAATCTTTCCCAGTGATGCTTACTCATGGTTACTTACTCTAAGAAATTAGCTAGATGTCTTCCCAAATTAACTCTCAAATTTGGGAATATTGCTGATTTACGCTCATTTAAATTAAATTCTGAGGCTAATAAAATTCCAACTTGAAAGATTTTTAGCTTTCAGGTTCCATTATAAAGTCTAAAGAGACATCAAGATAGCAATTTAGAAAAACCCAACAAAACAAAACAAAAAAGTTAAATCAGGAAAAAGGCAACAAATAGAAAGTTAGTCTTGGGGTTGGGGATTTAGCTCAGTGGTAGAGCGCTTGCCTAGCAAACTCAAGGCCCTGGGTTCAGTCCCCAGCTCTGAAAAAAAAAAGTAGACACTTAGAAAGTTAGTCTTACAAAATTTGAAAGTAAACTCTATAGTGTTGAGTATTCTAAAAGAAACAACTGGTTGGGAAGTCCAAATTAAAATGACACTGAGATTCCACCTTATACCAGTCAGAATGGCTACGATCAAATCCTTAGGTGGTAAGACATACTGGTGAGGGTGTGATGAAATAGGAACAGTACTCCATGGTTGGTGGGATTGCAAACTGCTACAACAAATCTGGAAATCTATTTGGAGGTTCCTCGGTAAATTGGGACTAGACCTACGTAAAGACGGAGAACTACCACTCTTGGGAATACACTCAGAAGATGCCCCACCATGCCACAGGGACAAATGTTCCAATATGTTCATAATGGTCTTATTTGATATAGCCAGAAGCTAGAAATAACCCAGATGTCCCAAAACAGAAGAATGGATACAGAAAATGTGGTTCATTTACACAAGGGAATACTACTCAGCTATAAAGAATGAGGACATCCTGAGATTTACAGGTAAATGGATTGAACTAGAAAATATCATCCTGAGTGAGGTAACTCAGATCCAAAAGACACGCATGGTATGTTCTCACTAATAGTGAATATTAGCCAAAAAATCAAAAAGTTCAGAATACTCAAGATACAGTCCACAGTACTCAAAAAACAATAAGCTGAAGGGTCCAAGTGAGAACCTCTCATTTCCACTTGGGGGTTAAAGAAAGCAACCACAAGGGGGGAAGAAGGGAGGGACAGGGGAGGGGAAAGGGGATTATGGGGGGGAGAGGGGAACATGATCTGGTATTGGGTGGTGGAAAGGACTGAAGTCCTGAGGGCCAGCAGAAAGAATGGAAACAGGTGACCTCAGGTGGAAGGCAGTTAGGATGACCCTCTAGAATGTACCAGAGACCTTGGAAGTGAGAGACTCTCAGGATTCAAGGTGGGGAGGACACCCTAGATGAAATGTCCTACAGAAGAAAGAGGACATCAAGTGAGTGATGGGGTTGATATCCCACAGTCAAAGCTTTGACCTATAATTCTTCCAGTCTGAAAGAAATGCAAGCATGGAAATGGAGAAGAGAATGAGGAAAAGAAGGTCCAGCGACAGGCCCAAAGTGGATCCAAGTCAAGGGAAGGCTCCAAGATCTGACACCATTACAGAGATATGGGGGATTCACAAAAAGGAACCTATCATGACGGCCCTCCAGAAGTCCCAACAAGCAGCTGAGTCAGATGTAGATATGTTCATCTAACCAATGAACAGAAGGTGCTGACACCTGTGGTTGAATTAAAGCTGGAGGAAGCTAAGGAGGGCAACCCTGTAGGAGGACCAGCAGTGGCAATTAACCTGGACCTCAGAGATCTTTTAAGACACTGGATCACTGACCAGGAGATCACTCAGACTTTGGATTGCCAACCATGCAGCACAGACCAGTTGAAATGAGGCCTCCAACACATATACAGCAGAGGTACGCCTGGATCTGGGTTCAGTCAGAGAAGACACACCTAACCTTCGAGAGACTGGAGGCCCCAAGAAGTTTAGAGTTTTCATGGCATGGGGGATGTGGAACTGTAGAGGGTAGGTGTACAATGAGGGGAATAAATCTGGAGTGTAAAAATAAATAAATTTAAAACAATTTAAAAAAAGAAAATCAACAAAAGATTTTTCCATTTATTATTTCAAATTCCTTCTTGGGTTTACTGTGTTATTGGACTGTATGACTACAGATACATGATCTTGAAAGTTCTGGAGATTTTAACAAAAGTCTAACACATGTCCCTAGGAAGCTGACTTTCGTGATTTACTTTGATATGAGAAAATGGGTAAGAAAAAAAATGACATGAAATTGCCAATATTCTTGTCTTCACTATTGCCTCATTCCATTATAAATTATCTACGGCAAGAGGTAGGCTTAGAAATGCAAACAGAACACTTTTTGTCTTCAAGACAATCATATAGATAAGGTAAGTAAGGAGACAGGAAAAGGAGGGCAGATTATCACACACTATGACATTTGGGACCATAAAAGAGAGGCAGAATGAAACAGCTCTAGAAATCACAGTTTTTTTTCCTAATAACTGTATTCTTAATGGATATACCATTTAAAAATCCCAAAAATATTGGCAGAGAAGCCAAAAGTAGGTCAGTAAATAAAATAATTGAAAAAAACTCACCTTCTTTACATTCTCCATTTGCTATGGATCAAAAAATATTACACAAATCAAGAAAAGTAAGACAGATTTTTCAAGGAGGTGAGCTATAAATTTCTTGACACATTATTTGATGAAGGTAAATAGTTCTATTTTCTACTTTATTAACTGCATGTGATATGCATTCCAATCTTTAAAAATGTGTATTATATTTGGAAGAAAAAAAGAGACAGATTGCAAAAGCCTGGCTTTCCTATAATTTATTGGTCCTTAGATGACTGCTGTGTTTCTTCAATTCAGATCTATTAATATTATCTTGTGTTTGGGTAATTGGACATACACTGTTTTTTTTTTTTTACTTTATCTAAAAATGTGACAAAACAGAATGAAGATGTCTCCTGAAGGGCAATAGGATTCATGAATCATCAGACAGATAAATCAGGATTTGTTCTGTCTTATTTTATTTTGGTAAAACAACCCATATCTATACAAAAGACTGTCACTCTCCCCCTTCTGTCTCAGCTTTTCTTCTTAATTTAACTTCCAGCAATTCCTAACAGTGCATGGGAATTTGACCTTGACATTGCTAATCTGGACAGTGTTTGCCACAACTTTATCTTCATTTCCTTCTTAGCAGGCTAAGTAGTCTGCGATTAACTAGACAAAATAACCACTTTAAGCTTACACGTACTTGAGCCACAGCAGTTGATTTACCTCATAAGTCCCTGGGAATTAATGTGCAGGGTCCTGAATATGTGCAGCCCTGTTACTTATTATGGTTCTAGAATGTGTTTTTCATACCAGAGAGATAATTTCTCTAGATCAGCAGTTGTCAGTATTTACGGCGCTCTGTAGAGATACACACTGGAGAAATGGTGCTTCTATGAACAACATGCTGCCTGACGTTCTTGGGAAAGAGGATGTGCAGTTTCCTCTGTGACCCTCCTCCTATTCCATGTACGTTCACAAATGCCCACCTAAAATGATAGTGTGCAGAATCTTATTAGAAGAATGAGCATAATTTGGGCTTTCTTATTTTTACATAATAGAGGCTTTTGGAAAAACGGTGGTTAGAAACATTTTCACTAACACATTAAGTATCACTCCCCTCCCCAGCAGTATGAGATTGTTGCAGTCCTAGACTTCAGAGGTGAGAACTATGGAAATGCACAGTACAGTATCTAAGCTTATGGAGATAACAGTTCCCTGGGGCCATTTCCTATCTGGAGGGAGTGGGAAGGATCATGAGACTGGAGGCTCCAAAACTCACATTGGAGAAAGCTGGAGCTTACGAGATTCATAGAGCTACTTGCTGGGATTATGGAAGCAATAAATATATAATGTTTTTCTGAAGAACATACAAGTTACCTAACTGTCTGACATTATATCTGCTACCCAGAGAGACTCTGAAAACTCCAGCATAGTTTTCTAGGGTTACAGCTTCCATGGGTCACCACCCAGGCTGGGACCAGTGTCCCTGTGATATTTTTCATGCTCCTATAAAGAACCCTCTACTCATATTATTGTAATTAATTTCAATAAACTCATTGTTTCAGAGTTGTAAACTTTGCAAAAATCATTAGTATCGTGTGCCCTTGGTGGCTTCTCTGAGGTGAGTCATGTCTTTCCAGAAACTCTCACCTAACACTTGAATATTAACAAAATGGCTACCTTAAGTCCTCTAAAATAGAACATATATTTATGAACTTGGTAGTGGCTTATATTAAGAGGATATAGAAAAAGTTGGTGAATCCTTTTTAATGAAAAAGTTTTTAATGACACCCAATATAAATGTTTTTTTAGTTCAGGGTTTTTTGTTGCATTAAGGATTTTGATTGCGACAATGAAAGAATACAATCCACACTGACTTAGAAAAACTGAGAGCATTATGCAATTAATTATGAAAGCTTAAGAAAATAATATTTTTTTCTCTCTATGATAAAATGTCAATTGCTGTGGAAATAATATGTTGGAAAATAGGGGACAACACACACTTCTACATATTCTCTGACATTGCTAGCTATAGTTCTTCATCTAGTTACCTGTGACAGATGACAATAAGTAAAATGGAAACACTATTGAGAGCAAATATTTTGATCTATTAGGCCTTCAAACAAGAGTAATCGTGACAGCACATCTTAAGATAGTCTTCCCAAAGAGTTTCAGTGTTTTCCTGAGCTCTCAAAGTTTATGTGTAAAACTCAGTCCTGTGAACATTTTGGGGATATAAAAGTCAATAACCCTTTATTTGTTTTCTTAAATGGAGTTCACGATCTATTACCAAAACTATGGACCAAGCATCATTTTACATTAATGTTTTATGAGAGACTGAGAATAACAATTTTCAAAGACTGGGGAAGGGATGTGGTTTTCCCAAGTGGCTGTTCTGATCTTCCATGCATGCTTCCTCTTTCGGAGAAGGCAGATGGGCCCAGTATGGGCACAACAGTGTCAAATACGTGCGCCTCAAGGATTAGGAATTTTTGGGTTTTCTATTGTCACGTATCTCTGTTATATTGAACCAGGAGTTGGCAAATTCTAGTCTGTGGGTTAAAGCTGGCCCTTAGTTTGTTTTTATATTCTCTGCCAGCTAAGAAAGTTGTTATAGTCTGTAAAGAATTCATGACAGGGAACGTATGCTTTCTGTAAATCAGGAAATCCACATTATCTAGCTTCTTGCATAGAAGAGTTTATGACTTTCAGTCCATGAATTAGACATTCACTAAGTCATTGGGACAATACCTCATAATTAAAATATGGGTTTTTCACAACCTAGCTCAGTGTTCCAGCTATAGATGATCAGTGAGAGGAAAAAAGAAATAAAGCCCAATAAATTTAATATCTAGAGATAACAAATAAGTCAAATAAAGTATATAGAATGACAAATATTTAAAATAATATGTGGGAAATAGAGGCAGATATAGGGACTGAGAATCGTTGAAGGGTAAGTGGGATGCTTATTGACCAGAATGAGAGTGGTCTGTGATGACTTCACTAACAGGTTTTTCAATGGTGCAGCTTCGGAGGAAAGGTAGTCAGCCCTGTAGGTCTTTGGAGGCACAGAAGAGCAAGCAGGTAGCCAGAGCAAAGAGCCTGAGGTAAGATTTTCTATTCAAGGAAGATTGAGAAGGATAATTAAGAATTGACTCTGTATGTAGATCATCTATGTTTAAACACTCTGAGGCATAATTCATCTATAAAATGTTTATTTTAAATCTTGGCACAAGCCAATCTATCTTTACGCTATTAAAATCGGCCCAAGCTTAATGAAGTATCTTGATTTCTGATTTAAAATGTTATTCACAAGTGTGCTGACCTAGTAATTTCACTAAAGTGCTCTGTTCCTAAGAGGATGTCAGTACGACAAGACATAGACGAGAATTTTAAACTGTCATAATATCTTGTGATGCTGATAGTACATTCTGAAATAGAAAAGCAAATGCAACTTTGAACAGTAGATATTTGTGTATATTAAACCTAAAAGATATTATCATGAGAAATGAAATTTATTTAAGTGTTTTAAAATAATCATGTGTGACTTACCACAGATTGTAGGGGGAGCTTTTAGCTCTTTACTGCCTGACCTCACAGTTCCTATGGAAAGTTGACCATTTTCAATTAGGACAATTAAGTTTAAATGAAAGTAAACATCCAATACTTTGGGTGGACTAGCTATATTTCAAGTGCCCCTTAGCCAGGATAGCTATTGGTTACTAGAGGGATAATGCAGCTTCTGGAATATTTCTATCCAGATTACAATATTCTTTGGAAATGTCTCCTACAACAGAATTCTCCATTACACAGTACTTCAGAGAACTTCACTGAAGACATGGGATTGGAAAAAGATCAGAATAAAGTTGCATAAGAGAATAGTATACAGAACAAACCGATTAAATATTTAGTATACATAATACCTTTATCCGGAGAGAGTTAAAGTGAACGATTGAATGTGCCATGAACTATAAAGATAAATAGATGTGTAGTAGTTAAGCGAACAGTTTTACAGGCACAAACTTATTGTATCAAATTTCTTCAAAGTTAATCTAGTGTTATCTTATTTTTCCAATTAAATAATATATTCAATTTTATATGCCAAATATTGCCATTAAAATTAGTTTATTTTCTCTTTATCCACTTCTAACTCTCTCTACCCTAGCCCCCAGTATTATAAGAAGGTTTAAATAATCTTTATATAGTTTAAAAAATAATTGGTCAGAAAAAGACCAAAATCTTTTGACTTACCTGAATTTTAGGTGGGTTTTTTTTTATGCCTTTTCAAGGTAACAGTGTGATTTCCTTAATTAAGAGGAAGTAATTTTCTAGCACCACAAATGAGGCCAGCAAAACAGTGGAAAGTAATTTTGGCTCTGAATTAAAGAAATATAGGTTTAAATGGTTCATCCCTGGGGATTCAAAAGGCTACTAAGAAATGGATAAACCTCAAAGCACCAAGACACAGTCTGTGGTACTCTTTGAAGAAACCCAGACATTGAACAATGGGATCATCACTCAGACATTCCAAATTCCTTCTTCTCCATCAAAATTTGAGGTGGATCAGAAAAAGAGGACGAGTCAAGTTTTGCACATATGAAGAAACTGAATACAGAAGCCCGGGTAATGTATATAAGATTACACAGTTGTAGTGAAGACCACAGAGAAGAGTTGAAGAACTCAAGCTAGAGAGAATTTTATCGAAAGTGAATCCTAATCAAGATGAATAGAACCTACAGCTTAATGTTCTTAATGTTTTCCCCATAGTCATGACTAAAGTTAAAAAGGAAGAATTAATTTAAAATGTAACATTAGGGAATGGAAAAAAGTTCCCAAGGAAGAAATTTTGATTTACATACAAAAAGATACATAAGCTGGGAAACCCAGACCTTCCCTTGTTTACAGGCTAGAGGGCAAGTATTTAGAATCCTGTTGATATGGGTAAGAAAGACATTTCCATATAACATGTATATTTAATAAGCAAAATGTCAAAGCAAGAATTATAACTTGTCCTGGTGCTTGCTAAAATATGTCAATCAGCATTAGACAATCAAGATTTAAAAATTTCACAAACAGGATTGTGTTTTGAACTGAACATACTATAAATAAAAGCTCTCCTCTTGAGGAGGTGTTTGGCTCAGTAGAATTATCTGAAAAAGCCCACAACATTCACAGACGTTGAACACTTCTTCAATAGTCTATCTTGATACTGAAACAGATATTGCTATACTCTCGGGTGTCATGCTAATAAGTTCAGAGGTCTCTGTTGGGTAGTCTTTGTAATATGCAGTACTACAGTTTTCATTGACAGAATAAGCAGAAAGTAAATACTAAAAACTGTTCCTTGATGTTTTTCTCCCCAAATCTCATACCTTATGTAATTTGCTCAGTAACAAGTAGCTAAGGTATAAGAAATTCATGACATTCTCACTGATGTCTGCTACCTGTATAACTAAGGTCAAAAACATTGGAGAAAGAAGACCGTTCATCAAAAAAAAAAAAAAAACAAAACAAAACAAAAAAACAAAAAACCAAAAAAACAAAAAAAAAACAAAAAAAAACAAACATAAGTACGAAAAGAAAGATAAAAGAAAAACATGAATCATCCTTCTAGTAGGCAATATTCACATTACAGGTTTAACATGAGATTTTTACAAAACTTTTGCTGCTGCCCAGTTGAAGGTTGAAGGAGAAAATGTGCCTTGCGTCAGGCCAAAGAATCATTTTTCTGTTGAAAATGTGGAAGTCCTGCTTTCTTCCACAGAGCAACAACTGCACAGCAGAGCATAAGCATTTGACAGTCAATGGAGTACACCAAATAGGCATAGTTACGAAACCTGATTTAAGTTGCACCCTTGCAACACTGCATAGATCAACGCTTTACCTTCCACCAAACCTGAAGATAGCATAGCTGTCAAAGTATTCTGTGGGCAGGCAGGTAAACTAATGTCAGCATGCGCAATGCTTTTGTGTCTTGATATGACAGTTATCTTTCTGTTATCATGCTTACTGCAAAGAGAATTGTGCTGTCTGTGGAGAAGACCCATGAAACTTTTATGGCTCCAGTTCACGCCCTGATTCTTTCTGTGGTGAGCAAGGACATTTTCATTAGGCTGCGTCACAAAGTGAAGAGACCATCCACATTTGAGTAATGACCTTCTCTATAGAAACTCAAACTGGTTTTCTTTTTACTTCAATAACCAATAATTATTTATGAAGGTTTGAGTAATTATCCAAGGTCATGCAGGAATTTGGCCATGCTGTGTCCTTCATAAGAACATGTGGCCCTTTGTTTTCAAAGTTATTACCTTGTCGTTTCTTGAGCACATGTCATTTTCTCACACGTTGTGAGATTTGCAATTCTTCATCTGTTTCCAGTGATTCCTCTTCAGTCCCATTCTTGAATTTAACATGGCCTCTGTAAAATACATAAGTCAAGTATCTCTTTTAGATGCAAAAATCATTCCAGATGGATTTGATGAGATAATTTCAGAAGGGATACAATTGCATAATAGGTGATTTTGTGGAAGGTGCTGATTAACTGTTCATAGTGTATATGTTTTTCTTATTAATTGCTTCATTTCAAGCAATTTCATAAGAGTGTAAAATCTTCTGATTTCACTCAAGACTAGAGGAAGTAGTTATTCAGAATTAATGAAGCATTGTCAGTTCTTGGCCTGTCTGTAATTCTTCCTCTTCAAATGCTGAAAACAGTCTAGTATAGGAATCATAGGGCAAGATTTCTATGTATCTTTGACTTTGAAATCAAAATCCTATTTTCTCCTTTTGCAGTACCTGGGCACAGCAGTTCATGTTGTTGGTCTCAAAACCCAGGAAACTAATACGTTAAGGTAAACAGATGTTTTCTCTATTAACAGTATCAAGCATTTGGATGTAGGCCAGCCCAGGTCCGTAGAGTCTTTTTCACTGGCCGTCAGGTTAATGTGAAAACTAACTAATGCTCTCTCCCCCTAATCTTCTCTTCCTGAAGGCAATGCATCTCCCCCTGTCTGATTCAGGCAAGAAGGGGACTGGGCAATATCATTTTGGAGATTTAATTAATTCTTAGTGCAGTTTATTCAATTACCTACTTAACTTATAAAATGAACAGTATCTGAAATGCTAACCTCTAAAATGAATATGTTTTGGTAAATTAGGAAAACATAGAAATAAATTTTCTTAAACACTGGAATCAGCTGTGGTATCTAATTGAATCTTTATTTAAAGAACCTCAATTCCTTGGAGATCATGAAACTAGGTTTCAGGCAGGTCCCCAAACAGTAAAGGAATGAAACTAACTCAACTAATAACAAGGTGAATAGCAATCTCATCACGTAGTATATATTTATTCACCATTACTTATATCACATAGAATTGCCCTCATGCATTCTTTCCTGTGATGAGAACTCCAGAATAATGTGGATTTATTGCTTATGCTGTGGTTTTTGCTCTTGATTCTTTGTGAATTAGCGTGAACAAAACAACATTGGGATCTCTTGCAATATTACTTTTAAAGATGTAAAATTTAGTCTTGTGGCAAGCCGCTTATAGCTGGTAACAAAGCTAATAAGCAGAACTACATTTGAAAGGAGTTTGATTTGATGAGAAACTCTAGACTGGACTTTTGGAGCTCACTTAGTTTGGGCGGAATAAACCATGAATCTCTGAAGTACAGATGCAAACTTAAAGCTGCTGGGGAATGTGGTACCCACGTTGAATTTGGAAAGAAGTGCGAGTTAAGGAAAGAGTAGCTGCATGTCTAGCTTCAGGAGGAGAAGATGTGATTGTGGAAACCTAGAGAAAGAAAAGAGCATACTCTGTAAGATTGTGGTAACTACTTGTATGTCAGAAGAGGATCTAAAACATAAGCACACATGATCTAACTTATATATTGTTTTGTGAATAACGATCCCTAATATTTCCTTAGAGTTAAAAGTACAAGGAACAATTTGAATTCATTGCTCCAAATTTATGCATTTGCATAAATTAATCCCCCACCCCTGCTCTTTTTTTCCTCAATCTCAATTTTCCTCAATTACTTGTTCTTTGAGAATTAGCACAATGTAATTTCGACATATTCTCCCTGCTCTAACTTCTCCAATATTTCTACCATCAAACATTTGTTTTCTTTTTTAAATATTTTATTAGATATATTTTTCTACTTACATTTCAAAGGTTATTCCCCTTCCCAGTTTCCTGTCCCTAAGCCTCCCCCTCCCCCATATGGGTATTCTCCCATACCTCCCCCTTATTGCCCCCCCATTACTCTTCTGCACTGGGGGTCCGACCTTGGCAGGACCAAGGGCTTCCCCTTCCACTGCTGCCCCAACAAAGATATTCTCTGCTACACATGCAGTTGGAGCCCTGGGTCAGTCATGTATAGTCTTTCAGTAGTGGTTTAGTCCCTGGAAGCTCTGGTTGGTTGGCATTGTTGTTTGTATGGGGTTGCAAGCTCCTTCAACCTTTCAACACTTCCTCTAACTACCCCCAAGGGGTTCCTGTTCTCAGTTTGGTGGTTTGCTGCTACCATTGACCTCTGTATTGGACATGATCTGAATGTGTCTATGAGGAGAGATCTATATCCTATCCATTTCTGCATGAATTTTCCAGCTTCATCAATGGTATCTAGTTTTGGTGGCTGTATATATATATATGGGCCACATGTGAGTCAGGCGCTGAATTCATTGTTTTTGATAGCTGAGTAGTACTCCATTGTGTAGATGTACCACATGTTTTGAATCCATTCCTCTGTTGAAGGGCATCTGGGTTCTTTCCAGCTTCTGGCTATTATAAATAAGGCTGCTATGAACATAGTGGAGCATGTGTCTTTGTTGAGTTGCTGCTCTAAACTTTGCTTCCTTATCTCCTCCTGTGGATATTTTTCCCCTTTTAAGAAGGAGTGGGAGCATCCTCATTTTGGTCATCCTTCTTCTTGAGCTTCATGTGGTCTGTGGATTGCATCTTGGGTAGTTCCAACTATTGGGCTACTATCCACTTATCAGTGAGTGCATACTAAGTGTGTTTTTCTGTGATTGAGTAACCTCACTCAGGATGATATTTTCTAGTTCCTCGTTGCCTATGAATTTCATGAATTCATTGTTTTTGATAGCTGAGTAGTACTCCATTGTGTAGATGTACCACATGTTTTGAATCCTTTCCTCTGTTGAAGGGCATCTGGGTTCTTTCCAGCTTCTGGCTATTATAAATAAGGCTGCTATGAACATAGTGGAGCATGAGTCTTTGTTGTATGTTGGAACATCTTTTGGGTATATACCCAAGAGAGGTATAAATGGGTCCTCAGGTAATGGAATGTCTAATTTTCTGAGGAACCTCTAGACTGATTTCCAGAGTGGCTGTACCAATTTGCAATTCCACCAACAATGGAGGAGTTTTCCTCTTTCTCCACATCCTAGCCAGCATCTGATGTCACCTGAGTTTTTTATGTAACCATTCTGACTGGTGTGAGGTGGAATCTCAGTGTTGCTTTGATTTGCATTTCCCTGATGACGAAGGGTATTGAACATTTCTTTAGGTGCTTTTTGGCCATTCGACAATCCTCAGCTGAGAATATTTTGTTTAGCTCTGTAACCCATTCTTCAATAGGGTTATTTGGCTCTCTGGAGTCTAACTTCTTGAGTTCTTTGTATATTTTGGATATTAGCCCTCGATCAGATGTAGGATTGGTAAAGATCTTTTCCCAATATGTTGGTTGCCATATTGTCCTAATGACAGTGTCTTTTGCTTTATAAAAGCTTTGCAGTTTTACCATTTGTTGAAAATGCTATCTTTCTTCCTTTGGATGGTTTTGGCTCCTTTGTCAAAGATCAAATGACTATAGGTGTGTGGGTTCATTTCTAGGTCTTCAATTCTGTTCCATTGATCTATCTGCCTGTCTCTGTACCAATACCATACAGTGTTTATGACTATTGATCTGTAATACTTCTTGAAGTCAGGTATGGTGATTATCTGAAGTTCTTTTATTGTTGAATATAGTTTTCACTATCCTGGGTTTTTTGTTATTCCAAATGCATTTGCAAATTGCTCTTTCTATCTCTATAAAGAATTGAGTAGGAAATTTGATGGGGATTGCATTGAATCTGTAGATTGCTTTTGGCAAAATGGCCATCGTTACTATATTAATCCTGCCAATCCATGAGCATGGAAGATCTTTCCATCTTCTGAGATCTTCCTCAATTTCTTTCTTCAGAGATTGAAGTTCTTGTCATACAGATCTTTTACTTGCTTGGTTAAAGTCATACCAAGATATTCTTTATAAACTGAATTCCTCTGGTTTAAATTATTTCTCTTATTTA